>NC_069501.1:753307739-753587739 GCF_027579735.1 Bombina bombina | reverse complement strand
TAGTGTAGTGTTAGGTTTAATTGTAACTTAGGTTAGGATTTATTTTACAGGTAATTTTGTAATTATTTTAACTATTTTAGCTATTAAATAGTTCTTAACTATTTAATAGCTATTGTACCTGGTTAAAATAAATACAAAGTTGCCTGTAAAATAAATATTAATCCTAAAATAGCTATAATATAATTATAATTTATGTTGTAGCTATATTAGGGTTTATTTTACAGGTAAGTATTTAGATTTAAATAGGAATAATTTATTTAATAAGAGTTAATTTATTTCATTAGAATAAAATTATATTTAATTTAGGGGGGTGTTAGGGTTAGGGTTAAAATTAGCTTTAGGGGTTAAAAAATTTATTAGAGTAGCGGTGAGCTCCGATCGGCAGATTAGGGGTTAATACTTGATGTTAGGGAGGGCAGATTAGGGGTTAATACTATTTATTATAGGGTTATTGAGGCGGGAGTGAGGCGGATTAGGGGTCAATAGCTTTATTATAGTAGCGTCGGCGTGCGGACGGCAGATTAGGGGTTAATAAGTATAGGCAGGTGGAGGCGACATTTTTGGGCTGCAGATTAGGGGTTAATAAATATAATATAGGGGTCGGCGGTGTTAGGGGCAGCAGATTAGGGGTACATAGGGATAATGTAAGTAGCGGCGGTTTACGGAGCGGCAGATTAGGGGTTAAAAAAATATGCAGGTGTCAGCGATAGAGGGGGCGGCAGAATAGGGGTTAATAAGTGTAAGGTTAGGGGTGTTTAGACTCGGGGTACATGTTAGAGTGTTAGGTGCAGACGTAGGAAGTGTTTCCCCATAGCAAACAATGGGGCTGCTTTAGGAGCTGAACACTGCATTTTTGCAGGTGTTAGGTTTTTTTTTAAGCTCAAACAGCCCCATTGTTTTCTATGGGGGAATCGTGCACGAGCACGTTTTTTAAGCTGGCCGCGTCCGTAAGCACCGCTGGTATCGAGAGTTGAAGTTGCGTTAAATATGCTCTACGCTCCTTTTTTGGAGCCTAACGCAGCCATTCTGTGAACTCTCAATACCAGCGGTATTTAAAAGGTATGGCCAGAAAAAAGCATGAGTAGCTAACGCATCCCTTTGGCCGCAGAACTCTAAATCTAGGCGTTGGTGTTTGCGATGCGGTAGTGTAGCGGTTTAGGGGTTAATATGTTTATTATAGTGGCAGCGATGTCCAGAGTGGCAGATTAGGGGTTAATAATTTTATTTTAGTGTTTGCAATGCGGGAGGGCCTCGGTTTAGGGGTTAATAGGTAGTTTATGGGTGTTAGTGTACTTTTTAGCACTTTATGAGTTTTATGTTACAGCGTTGTAGCATAAAACCCATAACTACTGACTTTCAGTTTACAGTATGGATCTTGATGGTATAGGCTGTACCGCTCTCACTTTTTTGCTGGACAGGTAATACCGGCGCTGTGGAAGTCCCATTGAAAAAGGACTTTTTAAAAGCTGCGGTAGTTATGTTGCGTTCTGGCCAAAAAAGTGTGTGGGACAGCTATACCTGCAAGACTCATAACACCAGCAGTAGTGAAAAAAAGCATTAACATTGCTTTTTCACTCATAAAACTTGTAATCTAGGCGTAAGTTAATAAATAAATCTCCACACTTAACTTTCATAATGTATCTACAAATCTGTTACTGATTTCATGTCTGTCCCATGAGAATAAATATAGGCCATGGGCATTCACAGTTATTTAGAAAGTGAAGCCTCAGAACTTGAAACAAGCTGCATTAAAAATAAAAATAGCAAAAAGAATATTTATATGTCAAGCCAAATAAAAGTGCTGGAATTGCCGAGTCTAACTTAAAATACAAAAGTCTAATCCATTCTTCTTTGCAAACACAATATTGCTTGCAGTATTTACTTTCTTCTGAAACACTATTTTGGGTAGGTGAAGTAACTTGCCCAAGGTCATAGAAGTAGAAGATGAGTTGGTGAAAACATAAATAATTCAATTCAGAGCTAAAAAAAAGTGAGATATATTTTTGTTCTTCTAACAAACACACGGCTAGATTACGAGTCTTGTGTTAGCTTTAAAAAGCAGCGTTGAGTGGTATTACGAGTCTTGCAGGTACAGGTGTACGGCTCACTTTTTTGGCCAGACTCGAAAATACCGCAAATCCACTTACATCAATTGCGTATCCTATTTTTTAAATGGGACTTGCATAGCGCCGGTATTACGAGTCTTCCAAAAAGTGAGCGGTAGACCCTCTCTTGTCAAGCCTGGTACCCCATTTAAAAGTCAGTAGTTAAGAGTTTTATGGTCTAACGCCGTAGTATAAAATTCTTAACTAAAGCTAAAAAGTACACTAACACCCATAAACTACCTATTAACCCCTAAACCGAGGCCCCCCCCCCACATCAAAAACACTATAATAAATATTTTAACCCCTAATCTGATGAACTGGACATCGCCGCCACTATAATAAATATATTAACCCCTAAACCGCCGCACTCCCGCCTCGCAAACATTAGTTAAATTTTATTAACCACTAATCTGCCGTCCTTAACATCGCTGCCACCTACCTACATTTATTAACCCCTAATCTGCTGCCCCAACGTCGCTGCTACTATATTAAAGTTCTTAACCCCTAAGTCTAACCCTAACCCTAACACCCCCTAACTTAAATATAATTACAATAAATCTAAATAAAATTACTACAATTAACTAAATAATTCCTATTTAAAAATAAATACTTACCTATAAAATAAACCCTAAGATAGCTACAATATAACTAATACTTACATTGTAGCTATTTTAGGATTTATTTTTATTTTACAGGCAACTTTGTATTTATTTTAACTAGGTAGAATAGTTATTAAATAGTTATTAACTATTTAATAGCTACCTAGTTAAAATAAAGACAAATTTACCTGTAAAATAAAAATAAACCCTAAGCTAGCTACAATGTAACTATTAGTATAGGGGTTAATAAATAAAATGTAGGGTTTGGCAATGTTTGGGGCAGCAGATTAGGGGTTAATACATATAATGTAGGTTGAGGCAGTGTCTGGAGCAGCAGATTAAGGGTTAATAATATAATGTATGTTGCGGCGATGTCGGGGGCGGCAGATTGGGGTTAATAAGTGTAAGATTAGGGGTGTTTAGACTCGGGGTTCATGTTAGGGTGTTAGGTGTAGACATAAAAAGTATTTCCCCATGGGAATCAATGGGGCTGCATTAGGAGCTTTACGCTGCTTTTTTGCAAGTGTTCCAATGGGGAAATCATGCACAAGCATGTTTAGCCAGCTCACCGCTACCATAAGCAGCGCTGGTATTGAGGTGAGATGTGGCGCTAAATTTTGCTTTTCGCTCACTTTTCTGCGGCTAACGCCGGGTTTGTAAAAATCCGTAATACCAGCGCTGTCTGTAGGTGAGCGGTGAGCTTAAACTGCTCGTTAGCACCGCACCCCTGTTAACGCAAAACTCGTAATCTAGGTGACAGTTTTTAAGTTTGGTTTGACTTTTTGAGTAGTACCATGTTTTCAATTTTCCTTTAAAGATAACCAAATATTTTCTACAAGCTAACAATGTTTTTAGATTATTTTTATGTAAAATTGTAAGAATGGTATATGTTAGTGAAGAAAAATTAAATAAGGTAAATGCAAAATAGGGCTATATTTATGTCGCTGTGGAGCCTGCAACCGTAAGTTATGAGGCAGAAATCATAAAACCACTTCTTCCTGACCTTTACTCCACCCCAGAGGTGCAAAGTTAAATCAATAAAACAAATCTGTCCATGTTGATTGATAATTCATGCTTCCACATTACTGATTGCTCAAGAAAAGGGGGAAGACCTGCAGAAACGTTTGCTTGTATAAACTCTGCCAACCAGTGGATACTGCCAGATTGGTGGGCAGGTTCACTGTCTGGAAACATTATTTGACTTTACTTTCATAAATGGGGCTTATGGTGTATATACTGATTATTATTAAAGTATTTTTTAATTACATTGCAAACCATTATTTCAACCTTCTGGCCCAAATGTATAATCTGTGAACAGAACTTTGCATCTGAACTCTGAATTAAAATTCTAGATACTTTGTCTTACTTATGACACAGTGATGTCTATTAAGTGAAGACTCTCAGTCAGGTATTGATAAGGTTTGTCCATTATTGAGTATTGATGTGTACACAATCTGGCACATTCTTTTTTGTCATAGACAAATATGTTTGCGTTCATGATGGCAGCTTGAGTATCACTTTTGATTCACTGCCTCTGAAGGTGGCTATTCTTCACATGCACAGAAACATGTTCAAGCTAAAATAGTGACAACTTTTACTTGAAGCATGTTTGCCAATACATGTATTTTGCAAATATGTTTCTATTCAAAGATATAATTAATCTATGTGCATTTAAATTTTGACCGGAATGTCCCTTTTACCATGGGATGGTCACAATTTTATAGTTTCTACAATCTGTACCTCTGAAACGGCTTTTTCATTTGATGGCTTATTTTTATGACTACTTTTATGTCAGTGAACTCCTTTTACAGTTCTCTGCATTCTTTAGTATTTCCTTATACAGCGTCTATGTTTTATACATTTTCTCCTCCACTTTCTCTTATATTCCCACTTTATAAACTGCCTGAGCCGCCCCACTAATCTATATCTCCCTATACTCATTTTTAACTTTCTCTGCAACCTGTAGTGCTTTCATGCTTATATCTCTGGGGCATGCTGTAAACAAAAAGAAGGTATGAAAGACAACAACTTCAGCCAACCAATCTTCATTCCAATGTTTTTTTTGTTTTTTTCCAAAGCAAACTACTTCAATACCTGCTATATATTTGCAGTATATGCATAACCATATTTACATCTTTTCACTAAGTGTAAATGCCTCAATATCACGTGTAAAGCAAATATGAATGAATATTTTTATTTCCCTTTTTATTATTATTGCTCTTCTTAATTTTGACCTGTTTCTGTATTGTAAATTTCCTTTCTAAATTTCCCTCTCTTCTCATCACTGCATCTTCCCTCAATAAATCATTGCATTATTTCACTAGTGACTTTCACAATAAATCTATCACTGTACTTTATCAAACCTCTGCGATCTCCCAACAGATAAGGTTATTTGGACTGCAATGCTGAAATAAAATCTATTTTCTTGACTTTACCGACTTCCTCTCTTTTATTTAACTTTTTTTTCTATCACAAAAGAATGAATCACCGCTACATAATGTGTAACTTTATCAAAAAATGATGGCCTAGATTACAAGTGGAGCCCAAAAATATTAGTGCTATTGAGAATTAACTATGCAATTAATAGCGCTTCTATTTTTGCTCTCATGTTAAACGTGTTTTTTTTTATTGCTTGAGTGATAGCCTAGGGAACACTAACATCTGCATGTTGGATAGTGCAGGTGCGTTATATCTCTAACATAGAAGACTTCTATGGGTGCACATAATACAATTCATGATGGCTATTGCTCAAATGCAATGGTACACTAAGCAGAGGGTGCGCTAGGCCAATGGTGTGATAGTAATAGAGTTCTACATGAAGTTCTATGCTACACCCTTAATAATAATAATAATAATAATAATAATAATTGTTCACTTCAGGTCTTAAAAAGCGCTAAATTTTGCAGTGGTATTTTGGATTGCCCTCAAGCAAAACACTTAACTCACCACTTAAAATACAAGCACAATGTGTGCTTATAACACTCCCTGCCCTATCCGTTAAAAGTGTAGGATGCTCTAAAAAGATTCAGCTGTGTTAAGATACTTTGGTTAACATATTTAAGCATCCACTTGTGATACCAGATTTTGCATTATTTTTTTTATGGCCTCAGCTATTGATTGTGCTTCACTTGCAGTCAAGCCCTATGAACTTCCCCTTTCCATCTAGATCAATAGCCAAAGAGGACTATATTATATTCTACACACTTAGCTTGGTTTCTCTTTCCCAATAGTTCTCCAAGCTTGTTCTCTTTGGTCTATTTATACATTTCTCACTTGAGAAGTTACCATGTTTGAAAAGTCACAAAATGTGTATGCATAAACCCTGTATGATCCCCTATTAACCACAATAACCCTTATCAATAATGTCATCTTGTCACACAGCTATCCGAATTCTAATACATCATAAAGATCACCACCACATTCAGCTATCTCACTCAATAGCTGAACTTCTAATAAGCCACCTCACTTATTAAGTATATTAAAACTCATTTAATATTTCATTGCCATCTAACACTTTCAGGTCATTAATGCCTGCATTTTTTAAATAATCTTGCCAGTCCCATCTTCTCTTATACAGTATATGTCCTGGAAAACCCAAATCTATCAGTATGTAGGAATATATATTGCGATTTTCTTGTGTAATCATTTTTTATTTTTGTCCAGAATTATTTTAGTTTGCTAAACAAAGAAAAAAATAGCCCAAACCTGGCTCATAGAGAAAGAGAGTTTGCTTTATAGAAGTGATAGGAACCTTGAATACCTTTTCATTATAAAGGCAAATGAAAATTGTACATGAAGGACATTTTTAATAGCCTGTATTAATGTTTATTTGAATCACCCTTACAGAATAAGCAACTGAATGCAATTCAATTGTGGTGGAATAGCTTAGTTTACTGCATTACAGACTAACAACACACAGTAATGTATAATGTCTTTTGTGAGAGTTTAACTTCTCTTCACCAGAGACTTGTTCTATATGGCTAATTAAAAAAAGTTCAGCATTAACAAGTTTTGGTTAAAAATGAAATATCTTTTAAGTCTTTATTTCTAACATTGTTTTAATTGTATTTCAAATACATATGGTTCTAACAATGTGATATTTTGTCTTTGTGTTTATGTTGTTTTTCATGTTGCTAGCATTTAAATGGCTAATTCAAGAAGGGTTAACATATAGAGGTAGTGGCAAAATGTGAGATACCTAATATCTGTATGATGTATGATTATTGTTTTTATTTTATCTGTTTTATCAAAATGGTAATGTAAGCATAGGTATTTTTCTAGGCTTCAGCACCTCCATTTTATGAGGAATCAGCAGATGTGTGTGTCATACTAATACTACTAAGTTTAAAGAATTTTTAATGATGATAAATTGAAGTATGCAAAGTGATGGGCCAACTAGCAACGCGGTCATTATCAGTAATAAGCCTCAGCATGCCTTGATTACTATGGGTTTTCTCTTTATTAGGAGGAGTTTACTGCTGTATTACTTCTGGAATATAGTGTTGGCTTCCTACTTCGGGTTAAGACCTCTTTAAGTGCTATTGTGCGTCTGAAAGAACATTTACTCTTCACTGTACCAATTACTTTTCCCATAGCAGTGAGTACAATTTTTGCTTTTCTGTTATAGAAACTAGTTTGCTCTGTGATATGCGGAATGAGATAATAATTCATGGTAGATAATGTAATTTTATATAGCTTGAAGTGTATTCGAAATAAGCATATTATTCAAGTTCCTTATGAGTCAACTTTTTTAAAAATTTATGATCTGCTGAAATAATAGAATTCTTATTTTTAAATTACTAATAGATGTCATGTAAAACAAATATAATACAAAAATAATGTAATTGCCTTAAATTTCTATATTTCACGTTAGACATACTGTATATTGTGTGTTTTTTTTTTTTTTACTGCAAATGAAAGTTACAGCAGCCAATGCATATATTGTAAAAATGTATTATCTAATTAGTTAAAAAAACAACTTTCATTTTTTGGAATAGGAGCAAAATATTTGGAAAGCAAATATGATAGTGCAAAGAAACTTCAGTTTATTCCTACACTATTAAGGATTTCATCGATATAGGGCTAGAAGTGGGGCTAGAAATGGAGCACTAATTTATTGCTTGCCCGTAAATGGCGCAATAAATAACCAGCCATTACAAGTAGCTTCTTATTGCTACAGTGAGCCCGTGGTAGCAATTCGAGCAACAAAAATTAAACAGAGGTCAGACCTCTGGTTCATTTTTTAAAAGTCTCCCAAAAGCCCCCAAAAAATTTATGAGGTTTGTTTAATGAAATAAAAAAATTGTAGCATTTTGGTTTTTTGGTTAAAAAAAAAAACTGCATCAAGCAGTTTCTAGGGGTTAAAGTTGCTGGGTGTTAGAAAAAAAATGGCACTGAAAAGTGCCTTCACATTGTGGTGTATGGATGGGGACTGCGCGTTCTCTATAAATATATACATATATTTGTATTTCACTTCACTTAAGTGCACTGGTATTACTAAGTTAAGCGCAAATATCGCGTTTGTGTAAACAATATTTTGCGCTCAACTTGTAATCTGGCCCATAATACAGTAATAATGTAATTTTATTATTTTTCAATATATCACATTTTAGACTAGATTATATATTATGTTTTTAGTTGTCAAACAAGTCTGTGAATTGTTTTGACTACAAAAGAAAGTTGCAACAGCTAATGCATATATTTTAAATATGTATCTAATCAGTTACAGAAAAACTTTTATTTTTTGGAATAAGAAGAGAGCAAATATTTGGAGAGGAAAAAACGAGAGTGCAAAGAAACTTCCATTTATTCTTTTACTATTAAACTAGTTTAAAGCCATAGCATACTTTGGTAGAAATGTTGTTTTTACTAGAAGAGTCATAGATTACGAGTGGCAAGCTAACAGTTGCACATGAGTGATAAGGGGTTTATCAAGGCTCTTTGAATGCATATTACAAGTTGAAAGTAAACACGTTAGATCTGGTTAACTGTTACGCTCGAATAAAAAGTTGCACAAAATATATAAAAAATACATTAAAAGAAAAGTTACAGTCATAATAACACCAACTATTAAAATTTATTTTAAAAAAAATTGTATTAAAAAGTTATAAGGGCTCAAAGATATGAGCTCTCAGGTGTTATACAAAAAAGAACTGCAAAGGGCTTTAACATAGAGATTCATATATACACATCTAAACATGTTTATAAATGTATATATTTTTATATATATATATATATATATATATATATATAAATATATATATATATATATACACATACACACACATCTGTACACAAATATAAATATATATATATATATATATATATATATATATATATATATATATATATATATATATTTATATATATCAGTGCAATCGAGTCTTATGCAGTCAAGTAGCTGGAAAAAAGTAAAATCATATCTATGCAATATTTATATTTTTTTGTTTAATTGTGCATTTACTGCAAATATTTCACATTCCAATGTTTTTCACATAAGAGAATATGTATGTATCTATCTCTCTATCTATGTATAGATATATAATTGATCAAATAAACATTTTATATATATATATATATATATATATATACACAGAGAGAGAGAGAGAGAGAGAGAACTATATAAATATGTATTTATTAATAAATAGAACATATTCTTCTATGTAAAAAACATTGGAATGGGAAATATTAATATTTAATGATGTATTAGCACACTTGGTTAAACGTGATTGAGTTTGCACTACTTGTTGGGCATTTTTAAGCTTTTCACGCTCCATTGAAGTCTAAGGGGGACCAGGTCACAATATTCTTACTTTTGCTTTTTGTGAACATTGGGTCAGCGCTCGAGTGAAAACGTTTTACTTTAAACTTGTAATATGCAAGGTATCCAACGCTCACAAAAAGCTTACTTCTAACGAAGTAAGAGTGTGTGCGGGAGCAATAAATAGTGCTCCACTCGTAATCAAGCCCATTGTTTGCAACTCTAGTTATATTTTTTACCTACAGTATTACCCAGAAGACAGAAAAATAGAATTGAATTTTTTTTTTCACGATGCCTTCTTATTCCCCTAAATAATTGTCATACTTCCTGTAATCTGCCTGTATGGGCTCATGAGAAATTCAACCCTGGGTTGAGTTATTTATATTGTTTATTGTTGATGTTTAGATCTTATTAAATATGTAGGACTACAATTTTTTTGTCAAGATATTTAGCTGGATTTATTTTGCCCTTAAATGTAGAGAATAACTGGATGCACTGGATGTTTAAAACTTTTTCTATGCAGAAAATGATGATACAATGAAAATGAGTTGTCTTTCTGGCCTAACGTAAATACAGTTGAGCATGATTGTTGAAATCAGACAGCCAAAATCTTCTCACAGCTTGTGTAATATCAGTTGTTTTTTTACTTTCTCTTATATAACTTTCAGTAGGGTAGAGATTTTTATAAAATAAATACATGATTTGTATAGGATATTTCTCATCTGTTTTCTTGTGGTATTCAATATATTTGTTACTGTTGAAAATGGTTTTGCGTGTTTTCCCAGAGGAGATGAGATCACTGGTTCAGATTATTAGAAAAGCAACATGTTTAAATTTTATTGATGTTACTATAATGCAATTTTTATGCTTAAGGACAATGGATCTAGTAATACACTAGATAAAGTAGTTATCGACTTCTCCAATAATAAAAAAAAAAAAAGAAAGAAAACTAAATCTGTACATTTTAAACTTCCAGGAACATCAATGTAATAAAAAAACAACAATAAAAAAATATGTAATGTACATCCTGAAAAAATGCATCTTTTAAATTATAGGTAATGCTGAGAATATTTGAATTAGAAGCAGTTTTTATGCATTTTTCTTCATTCTAACAAAAGTATATAGGATATAAATAAATTTAATTTTAATGACATTTCTATTTTGATTTTTTACATTTGCGTTGACTTGTGGGAACTAATCACATACCACCAGTTCACAAAAGGTAGTCATTCCAGTAAATGGACACAGTAGCAAGCAGCATACATTCCCTACTATTTGTAGTTTAAACTTCAAAAGATTTTACTGAAACATTATTTACTTCTTCTTTAACATTGTTTTACCTTTGTTGGGTGTGCTGCTGATTGCTGGGCATACAGTTGATGTCCCTTAGTTAAAATCCCTTCCACATGTGGTTGTTTGGCTTCTATAGTTTCCTCTGTTTCCTAAACAGAAAAAAAAAAGTTATGAACATTTGTTTCTTTGCATACTAAATATAAAAAATTATATTTACCTCAATATATATATATATTTGACCACTTTTTTTATTCTACATTTCAAAGTTATCCACAAATAGAAAAAAAATGAAGCATATGATTTTACAAAATATGTTTAATTAGAATTTAAGAGGAAAAAAATATATATGCAAGAAAGGTAAAGTCACCAAAAAAAGGACAAGCATATTTTTCTTATTTTCTTTTAAAAGAGACATAAAAGGAAGGACGTTTAAAAAATTATCTTATGCGTAGTAACTTTTTAATTACAGCAGAGGGTGTCAATCAGCCCAATCTTATAGGATCAGGCGGATTGAAGACCGCAGACTTTAGATCGCTGCTTCATAACTACTGTTTCCAGTGAGCCTGAAGCATGAAGCTCAATTCAGAGCATGATAATTCGGCCCCATAGAATTTAGCCGACTACACCAGCAACTCAGGCCAAGATAACAAAGATAAAAACTGCTATGGTATACTGTATGGCCCTCCACAATCTTTATCTTAACATTATCTTAACATGGTTAACAAATCATTTCTCATAATTGTGCTGGAATAGCTCTGTTACCTTTACTACAGGGAGTGCAGAATTATTAGGCAAATTGTATTTTTGAGGATTAATTTTATTATTGAACAACAACCATGTTCTCAATGAACCCAAAAAACTCATTAATATCAAAGCTGAATAGTTTTGGAAGTAGTTTTTAGTTTGTTTTTAGTTATAGCTATTTTAGGGGGATATCTGTGTGTGCAGGTGACTATTACTGTGCATAATTATTAGGCAACTTAACAAAAAACAAATATATACCCATTTCAATTATTTATTTTTACCAGTGAAACCAAAATAACATCTCAACATTCACAAATATACATTTCTGACATTCAAAAACAAAACAAAAACAAATGAGTGACCAATATAGCCACCTTTCTTTGCAAGGATACTCAAAAGCCTGCCATCCATGGATTCTGTCAGTGTTTTGATCTGTTCACCATCAACATTGCGTGCAGCAGCAACCATAGCCTCCCAGAAACTGTTCAGAGAGGTGTACTGTTTTCCGTCCTTGTAAATCTCACATTTGATGATGGACCACAGGTTCTCAATGGGGTTCAGATCAGGTGAACAAGGAGGCCATGTCATTAGATTTTCTTCTTTTATACCCTTTCTTGCCAGCCACGCTGTGGAGTACTTGGACGCGTGTGATGGAGCATTGTCCTGCATGAAAATCATGTTTTTCTTGAAGGATGCAGACTTCTTCCTGTACCACTGCTTGAAGAAGGTGTCTTCCAGAAACTGGCAGTAGGACTGGGAGTTGAGCTTGACTCCATCCTCAACCCGAAAAGGCCCCACAAGCTCATCTTTGATGATACCAGCCCAAACCAGTACTCCACCTCCACCTTGCTGGCGTCTGAGTCGGACTGGAGCTCTCTGGCCTTTACCAATCCAGCCACGGGCCCATCCATCTTGCCCATCAAGACTCACTCTCATTTCATCAGTCCATAAAACCTTAGAAAAATCAGTCTTGAGATATTTCTTGGCCCAGTCTTGACGTTTCAGCTTGTGTGTCTTGTTCAGTGGTGGTCGTCTTTCAGCCTTTCTTACCTTGGCAATGTCTCTGAGTATTGCACACCTTGTGCTTTTGGGCACTCCAGTGATGTTGCAGCTCTGAAATATGGCCAAACTGGTGGCAAGTGGCATCTTGGCAGCTGCACGCTTGACTTTTCTCAGTGTGATGAAGCAGCTTACTCTGTAAAAGAGTGTGATTGTTTTAACACATGAACCACAGCTACTGAGATACTCATACAAAAATTAGTAATGTGAAACTGTTTTAAAAAGTGAATATAGAAAGTAATGGTGTGTAGCAAGTAGTAAGAGTTAGCTTTAAAAATATAACTTGATTTAGAAAGTAACTCAAACCAAAAATGAACAAGCAGTTAATAACTGGGTTAAACGTTATGTTGAACTATGGCTGCCACCTGTGAGCTTGTCACTGAAAACATGCAGCAGTTCAACCAGGACGTCTGTAGCCAGAAAGTAAGGTGTTAACACAGTTTCACAACAATAAAGAAAAACTAGTGGCAGATAAAAAGTTTACTAGCCCAAATATGAAGTTGCAGGAAAAAACAAACAGTCTGTATATACAAAGCAGTACCTGAGAGTAGTTTTGGATTTGGTTTGCAAACCGGGAAGCAAGAGAGCAGCCTGTGTGTCAGACACGGAGCTGTGAACAGCTGAGGCGAGGTAGCGATGGCGTGTGACGTCACCGCAAGTAGATCCGGTTGGAAGGAGCAGCTGAGCAGTGTGCTGGAGGCCGTGGCAGAAGTGAACACAAGACAGGCAGCACAGGAAGGAAGTCAGGAGCCAATAGCAGTTAAGGAGTTCACCAGGCAATATCAGGCAGTTTAGTGAGGGAGGTGAAGGTACTTATAACAGCAGTTAATTAAGATCTCTTAAAGGCACAGTACCAAAAGGCAAAGAAACCTGACAGGACACCCCCCCCAAGGAGCAGCTCCGCGGCTCATGGACGAGGCCGGTCCGGATTCCTCTGATGGAACCTAGAAATCAACCTAGGAGCAGAGATATTGCAATATGGTTCCCAGGAATCATGATCACTAGAGTAACCTTTCCATTTAATTAAATACTGTAGGACTCCTCTAAAGCGACGGGAGTCTAGTACGGACTCCACCTCATACTCAATGTTAGGGTCTATGGATACTCGTGGGAGAACAGTATGAGAGGGATCACCTCTAACAACTCGATACGGTTTGAGAAGTGACACGTGGAATGTAGGGTGGATTTTTAACGTATCAGGTAGAGTCAAACGAACAACGTTAACATTGATTACCTTCTCAACAGGAAACGGTCCAATGTATAGAGGTGACAGTTTGCGTGAAGGAGTGGACAAGCGAATATTCTTTGAAGAAAGCCAAACGAGGTCCCCAACTGCATAAGAGGGAGGAGGAGTTCGACGTCTATCGTAATACTTCTTCTGAATCTCTTTAGCATTTTCAATGGCTTTCTGTACAATCAAAAAATTGGAAGCAATGGTATTGGTCAGATCCGATATGAGTGGTGATGTATAATCTGGATTAGGTAGCAGTTGGAAATTGGGATGGAAACCATAATTGATGAAGAACGGGGTTTGTTGAGTGGTTGAGTGTTTAGTGTTGTTAAACACGAATTCTGCATATGGTAGGTGTTTAGACCAAGTATGTTGGTTAGAATGACAGTAGGAGCGTAGAAACTGTTCTACCCACTGGTTGCTCCTCTCCGTCTGGCCATTCGTTTGAGGATGGTAAGAGGATGACAGCCTTTTATCAATTGAGAAATGTTTACAAAATGCAGCCCATAGAGCACTTGTGAATTGAGATCCGCGGTCCGTTAGAATTTTCTTTGGCAAACCATGCAATTTGAAGACATGAGAGAGAAGAAGTTGTATTGTTTCCACAGCAGTGGGGAGTTTGTGAAATGGTATTAAGTGGATCATTTTACTGAAGAGGTCTACTACAACCAGAATTGTAGTGTTAGAACAAGAGCTTGGGAGATCAACTATATAGTCTAGAGCAATTTCTTCCCATGGCTTGGATGGTGTAGGAATAGGCAGCAACAACCCATAAGGTGCAATCTTTGATCTTTTAGAAATGGTACATATTTGACAACTGTTGACATAGGCAGCTATTTCAGACGACATGTTAGGCCACCAGTAGGAACGTCGAATCAGATCCACAGTCTTGGTAATACCACAGTGACCAGCTAAAAGGGAGTCATGTGCCGAATGTAATAGAATAGGTCTAACATTTTGAGGTACATAAATTTTATCCTTATAACAGAACAGTTGATCATGGTTTTTGTGTAGGAGGTATGTGGGTTTATTTTGATCTTTATTTTGTTCTTCTCTGAGAAATGGTAAAGAATCAGTTAGAAACAAAAGGAATTTGTTTTCTGGAATTAGGTTTTGATTTGATGGGGTTTCAATTCCTTTTAGTGGTAATCTGGAGAGGGCATCAGCCTTACCGTTTTTCACAGCAGGTCTATAGGTGATCAGGAAGTTAAACCTAGAAAGGAAAAGGTTCCAGCGAACATGGCGGCCACTAAGACTTTTTGTAGATTTCAGGTATTGCAGGTTTCTGTGATCGGTATATACAATAGTAGGGAATGTAGCGCCTTCTAAAAGATGTCGCCAATGTTCAAATGCAACCTTAATTGCTAGGAGTTCCTTATCTCCTACAGGATAATGAGTTTCTGGAATGGTTAGACTGCGTGAGTAGTAAGCCACTGGATGTAGTGGTGTCTGTAGGTCATCCCTTTGTGACAAAATGGCACCTACTGCGAAATCCGATGCATCTACTTCTAAGATAAATTGCTTATCAGTATCCGGAAAGCGTAGAATGGGAGCTGTGGTAAAATTCTTTTTTAGTGTATCGAATGCCAGTTGAGCTTGAGGTGTCCATCGGTACTTAACATCTTTTTTTGTCAAGTAAGTAAGAGGTTTAGCCAAAGCAGAAAAATTTCGAATAAATTTTCTATAAAAATTGGCAAAGCCCAGGAAGCTTTGTACCTGTTTCTTAGTGGTAGGAACTTTCCAATTTAGTATAGTCTGGATCTTGTCGTCATCCATACTAATACCCTTATCTGTTATTTGGTAGCCCAAGAAAGTAATGTTGGTTGAGTGAAAGATACACTTCTCAGCTTTAACATATAAGGAATTACTCCTAAGTCTGGATAGAACCTGTTTTACATGATTTATGTGTTGAGAGAGATTTTCAGAAAATATAAGGATGTCGTCTAGATAAATAACAACGAAAGTATCCAGAATATCCTTAAATATATCATTTATGAGAAATTGGAAGGTGGCAGGGGCATTGCAGAGACCGAATGGCATGACGGTGTATTCGTAAAGGCCATAGCGGGTACGGAATGCCGTCAGCCATTCGTCTCCTTCTCTCATACGTATCAAGTTATACGCCCCCCTGAGATCCAGTTTGGTAAATATTTTGGACCCCACCAACCTCTCAATCAACTCTGGGATGAGGGGTAGAGGATAGCGGTTTTTTATAGTGATTTTATTGAGTTGTCGGTAGTCAACAATGGGTCTTAAACTTCCGTCTTTGTTCCTAACAAAGAACATACCAGCTGCAGCTGGTGAGGTAGACGGACGAATAAAACCCTTCCTTAGATTATCCTCAAGGTAGGTTTTCAGGTGTTCTAATTCAGGTTTTGAGAGAGGGAAAATATGCCCGCAAGGTATGACTGCACCTGGGAGAATGTCAATTGGGCAGTCATACTTGCGATGTGGAGGCAGGTTTTCACACTCAGTCTTACTGAAAACATCAGAGTAGTGTAAGTATTCTGTAGGTATATTTGAGGATGTAACAGTAGAAGTGGGTTGAAGAAGTAAATGTGGGTAGCAAGAATTTT
The DNA here is from genome assembly GCF_027579735.1 of Bombina bombina. Lineage (NCBI taxonomy): Eukaryota > Metazoa > Chordata > Amphibia > Anura > Bombinatoridae > Bombina > Bombina bombina. Next base: position 753,571,372 of record NC_069501.1, on the reverse strand, counting down.
TGCAGTGTTCAGAATTGAACTTAACAGAGAGAGTGGACCATGAGATAGAAGGATCATGTATCTGTAACCACTGTAAACCTAGAATAACAGGGAAAGCAGGTGAAGAAATGACATCAAATGTGATGTACTCCCTGTGATGGTCAATAGAACTGACAAGTAAAGGAATAGTTTCAAAGAGTACAGGTCCAGAAGATAGTACCTTGCCATCAATACCCCTCAAAGGAACAGGAGTCAGTTTTTTGACTAATGGTATTTTGTTTTTATTTGTGAAACAAACATCTATATAAGAAGTGGAGGCACCAGAATCAATTATCCCTTGGGCGGTCACGCGATGCTGTTCCCACTGAAAAACAAGAGGAAGTTTACAATAATGTGTGGTGTTAAAGTCAGAATTCACAGAATAGTAAGGGGAACCAATCTTACCCTTATTCTGTCGTAGTAGGTTGGGGCAATCTTTAACAGCATGCTCATCAGAAGCACAATACATACAAAGGTTTAGAGTGCGGCGTCTAAGTTTCTCTTGGTTACTTAAAGGTCCCTTGAGAAAGGCAATCTCCATAGGTTCAGTCGTAGTTTTCGTGGGGGTTGGTGAAGGAGTAGGAGTAAATCTTTTGTATGTATGATCATGTGCTGTTTTTTCATGCTGTCTTTCGCGAAGTCTTCTGTCAATACATATGCTGAGATCAATAAGCTGTTCCAAGGTAGGCGGTAACTCAGTGCGAGACAATTCATCTTTTATGGCTTCGGAAAGGCCAAGCCTGAATTGATTTCTCAAAGAGAGGTTGTTCCACTGAGTGTCCTTGGCCCACCTCTTGAACTCAGCAATGTACTCCTCAACATCTCTCCTTCTCTGCTTTAGTGCACGCATAGCATTCTCTGCGGTTATTTGTTTGTAAGGATCGTCATACAGCTGAGCTAAAGCAGAGAAAAAGGATTCTAGAGAATTTAAAATATCATCATTATTTTCCAGAAAGCTATTGGCCCAGGCTCTAGGCTCTGCTCTCAAATATGATATAGTAGTCATAACCTTGACCCTGTCATTAGGATAAGAATAGGGCCTTAAAGTAAACAATAACAAGCAGGAATTTTTGAAATCCCTGAATGATTTTCTATCCCCAGAAAAGTATTCAGGTACACTAACTTGAGGTTCTTGTATACGAGGCTTTAAATCAACAAAGTCTTTTATATACGCTTTTAAGCCGTCATTTTCTGCTTTAAGGGAGGTCAGACCTTCTGTTAAGAGATCCACTTTTTGATTCAAAGTTTGTATTTGAGTAGCCATCTCAGTTGGGTCCATATTATTGTTGGGCCTGATATTATGTGATGAAGCAGCTTACTCTGTAAAAGAGTGTGATTGTTTTAACACATGAACCACAGCTACTGAGATACTCATACAAAAATTAGTAATGTGAAACTGTTTTAAAAAGTGAATATAGAAAGTAATGGTGTGTAGCAAGTAGTAAGAGTTAGCTTTAAAAATATAACTTGATTTAGAAAGTAACTCAAACCAAAAATGAACAAGCAGTTAATAACTGGGTTAAACGTTATGTTGAACTATGGCTGCCACCTGTGAGCTTGTCACTGAAAACATGCAGCAGTTCAACCAGGACGTCTGTAGCCAGAAAGTAAGGTGTTAACACAGTTTCACAACAATAAAGAAAAACTAGTGGCAGATAAAAAGTTTACTAGCCCAAATATGAAGTTGCAGGAAAAAACAAACAGTCTGTATATACAAAGCAGTACCTGAGAGTAGTTTTGGATTTGGTTTGCAAACCGGGAAGCAAGAGAGCAGCCTGTGTGTCAGACACGGAGCTGTGAACAGCTGAGGCGAGGTAGCGATGGCGTGTGACGTCACCGCAAGTAGATCCGGTTGGAAGGAGCAGCTGAGCAGTGTGCTGGAGGCCGTGGCAGAAGTGAACACAAGACAGGCAGCACAGGAAGGAAGTCAGGAGCCAATAGCAGTTAAGGAGTTCACCAGGCAATATCAGGCAGTTTAGTGAGGGAGGTGAAGGTACTTATAACAGCAGTTAATTAAGATCTCTTAAAGGCACAGTACCAAAAGGCAAAGAAACCTGACACTCAGTTCATGGGCAGTTATTTTGCGCCTTGGTTTTTCCACACGCTTCTTGCGACCCTGTTGACTATTTTGAATGAAACGCTTGATTGTTCGATGATCACGCTTCAGAGGCTTTGCAATTTTAAGAGTGCTGCATCCCTCTGCAAGATATCTCACTATTTTTTACTTTTCTGAGCCTGTCAAGTCCTTCTTTTGACCCATTTTGCCAAAGGAAAGGAAGTTGCCTAATAATTATGCACACCTGATATAGGGTGTTGATGTCATTAGACCACACCCCTTCTCATTACAGAGATGCACATCACCTAATATGCTTAATTGGTAGTAGGCTTTCGAGCCTATACAGCTTGGAGTAAGACAACATGCATAAAGAGGATGATGTGGTCAAAATACTCATTTGCCTAATAATTCTGCACTCCCTGTACATTACAGTCAGGGTTACATAATGATTTAAAACATATGGCTTTATTCCTACTTCACATTTGTTTTATAAAGTTAGCATAACTTATTTATATACTTTTACATGTCACATTGGTACTGGCACTTTAATATAAGCCACCATAAATGACTTTGCATAGTGCTTCTATAATTTTTCAGTTTAAAGAATATGGAAATAATTAGTATTATTATTATTCACTAATAAAATTCTCTTTTATTCAGGTTGCAAAAATCCAAATAAAAAAAGCCTTCTTCTCAGAGTTGTAATAATAAACCACTGGGGCCTAGGGCAAAGTTTGAAGAAAAGCACTCCAAATCTTTCAGTACCACTCCCCACTTTTGCTTGATGTGTTGTGGTTAATGGGCTGTGTTGTTTTTTTCTCTGGAGTCCCTACTGCTCTATTCCCCTACTCTATAACCACATCTCTTGCACTCTGTGTTAGAGGTTGTGTTGTGTGCATCAGAGGAAGGAGAGTGCTGGGGAGGGCCCAGGGGAGCAGTTCCAAAATGTAAGGCTTTGCTGTGTAAAAAACAAGGGCAGTGGATCTGCTTCTGCCCTCACCATGTTTGGCAGTGACTACAAACTTGGCAGGCTATGGCATTAAAGTTGAGAGGTTCAAGGTCTTGGAGCCATGGCCATCATCCTTATCCAAAGGAAGCACTACCATCCAGGTGAGCCTCACTAAGCAATAGCAACTGCAGCCTTGTGAGCCTCACTGAGTTTTAGACACAATAGCAACTGCAGCCTTGTGAGCCTCACTGAGTTTTAGACACAATAGCAACTGCAGCCTTGTGAGCCTCACTGAGTTTTAGACAGACTAGCAACTGCAGCCTTGTGAGCCTCACTGAGTTTTAGACACAATAGCAACTGCAGCCTTGTGAGCCTCACTGAGTTTTAGACACAATAGCAACTGCAGCCTTGTGAGCCTCACTGAGTTTTAGATACAATAGCAACTGCAGCCTTGTGAGCCTCACTGAGTTTTAGACAGAATAGCAACTGCAGCCTTGTGAGCCTCACTGAGTTTTAGACACAATAGCAACTGCAGCCTTGTGAGCCTCACTGAGTTTTAGACACAATAGCAACTGCAGCCTTGTGAGCCTCACTGAGTTTTAGACACAATAGCAACTGCAGCCTTGTGAACCTCACTGAGTTTTAGCCACAATAGCAACTGCAGCCTTGTGAGCCTCACTGAGTTTTAGACAGAATAGCAACTGCAGCCTTGTGAGCCTTACTGAGTTGTAGGCACAATAGCAACTGCAGCCTTGTGAGCCTCACTGAGTTTTAGACACAATAGCAACTGCAGCCTTGTCAAGGGAAGATGCAAGGTTGCACCCTGTGGCACACATTAAAATGTGAGTAATACATATTTATATGCACAGGTGCTGTGGAGTATTTGGAAGATTTTTACAGCTATGGATAAGCAGTAATCCCCTCTTTGTGTGCACAATTTAGGAGTGACCAATGCTGTATTGTTTGCATTATGCATGATACAGAATGCCGGGATGTGAAAGAAAAGTTTGAAAAAAATCTACTGCATATTTGAAAATCAGAATAATTTATTTTGCATTTTCTTTTTATTATACAGTTGTTGTTTATGCTATTCTACTGCATTTAATTGGATATTAGACTGAAAAAATGAGATGCTAATTCATTGGTGCATGTAATCTTTGCATTACTAACTCTAGCCACTGGTGTAGAAGATCATTAGAACTTTTTCTAAAGGATTGTATTTGACACCATAGTTAGTAATTATTTTATTAGATTATTAGATTATCCCTTTAAGGAGTTAAATAACAGTCAGTAGAAGCAAATAAACATGATAACATATTTTTAATAAAAATGTAATAACATTTCTTTAAATCTATATTCAGAATCTGACAATGAGTGCCCTAAAAATGCAAAAAATATGTTTATTGGGGTCAGCAGCATCTATTAAAATACGAAAACTTTTAAAACAACATCTTTTAGCCAAATTAAAGAAAACATGCCTTTTGTGTCATATTAAGAATAATTGGGATAAAGAATGGACATGATGTAACTACTTATTGATATCTGACAGCAGAATCCATATCCTATATTTGCCCCAACATTTTTACAAATCAAGTCACAGAAAAGATGTACAAGAAATAATTTGACATTCTTAAAATGTCAGGTAGAAAAAATGTAACCACATAAAACATTAACAAACTTTTAGAATATATTCTCAAAAGGGCCATTTGTAAGCATGATGTAAAATCATGACAGATTTTGGCTGTCAAGTAGCAATTGCTCTAAAGGTCCACAAATTGTTCAATTTATATTCTTACTCAATGCTATTAACATGAAAGTAACCTTCTGTTTCTGCCCTACACTGGCCTACAGCTTTTAAAACAGTTTACATAATAAAAACTTCTCATTTTTAAAAATCTTTACTTTAATTGTAATATAATTGAGATTAAAGCATTAATCATATATAATGAGCACAGCAATGTCAGAGAAACTATTATATTGTTTATTTATTTTAGCTGCAATAAATTATATTGTATGTGGTAAAGAAAACTTGGTTTATTCAAATTGTCCCTTAATCTTGCACTTGATGTAAATTCTAGGAAGTTATCATAGAAAAATGGTTTATGGGGCTTACAGTGAGTTTATAGGGTTAAAGTCTGAACCAACATGTCAATCAGAAACTGATAAATAGAAGGTGAAAGATGGAAAACAAAACATTGTGCATCCAGTTGCTTTTTCTCATTTCCATTAGGCTGTGGAATTTTCTTTTATTTATCAACAATTAGGTTTACTAGACCTGAGCCATACACCTAATTCTCTGCCTAAATGCGGCCTGTCAGGTATATAATCAAGTGATTGACAAGAGTTGGCAGTTTTTTCAGCATGATTCCAAAGAAAAGCTATATAATCCTTAGACAAAAGCATATATAAACATTCTTTTCTTATTTCTCAACCTTGCATATGCTTATCTAATTTTTCAGTCCTGACAGTTTTGCTTATTTCAATTTTATTATAAATGTGGAATTTGTTAAGACTGTGAAAATATGATGACCAATTCTAACAATCTGATTAAAATAGTAATATTAAAAACTTATTGAAAATATTTTTTTTTACAATCTTTGTTAAGGAAATATGTTTTTTTTTTCTGTTAATGTTTTGCTTAAGTTTATAAAAAGCAATTTTGATAGTCAAATTGCAATTAAAATTACCATGAATATAAAATGATATTTCAATAATATAAAATTAGAAGTTTTAGAAAAGCAATTTGAATGTGTTTGATCTCATTTTTATAGAAATGTCTAAAATTGAGAATTGTGAAATATTTAATTTGCATAATTTATGCAAAAAAAAGTTTAATCAAAATAGATTTGTATTTATATGCTAAATATGCTGATTGCAGTGTATGTGAAAACATAAAATTATTAAAAGTGAATGTTTAAAATACATAAACCACAATATACTTTTTTATTTTTTTCTAAAATAGAAATTATTTAAATAATTCAGTTAATATATATATATTTATATAATTTATCTTCATAATTTTTTTATTTTATTTATAAATTCTGAGAAATTATTATTATCGGTTATTTGTAGAGCGCCAACAGATTCCTCAGCGCTATAAACAAATGCGGACTACAACAAAACAATTAAAGGGATCAAATGGGTAGAGGGCCCTGCCAAGAGTTGCACTGTTGTAGTCAGCTCTTCAGAAGGTGATCTACAAACAGCTGGACTCTTAGGCTTACATGCAAAGGGGGTTCAGGGGATAGCAATGGAGGAGTGGAACTGATATAAAGTAAGGTTAGCGTAGGTTGTATTCATCCCTGAACAGTAGAGTCTTTAGGGAGCGTTTGAAGCTTTCAAAACTAGGGGAGAGTCTTGTAGAGCGAGGCAGAGAGTTCCACAAGATGGGAGCCAGTCTGGAGAAGTCCTGTAAACGGGAGTGTGATGAGGTAACCAGAGAGGAGGAGAGTAGGAGGTCATGAGCAGAGCGAAGAGGACGGGAGGGAGAGTATCTGGAGAAAAGGTCTGATATATAGGGGGGAGCAGTGCAGTTGAGGGTTTTGTATGTCAGAGTGAGAATTTTGTGTTTAATCCTGGAGGCAAGAGGAAGCCAGTGAAGGGATTGGCAGAAAGGTGCAGCAGCTGAAGAGCGATGTGTAAGGAAGGTGAGTCTGGCAGAGGCATTCATTATGGATTGTAAAGGAGCTTTGCGACAGGTGGGGAGACCAGAGAGGACAGAGTTGCAGTAATCAAGGCGGGAAAGAATGAGAGAGTGGATTAAAATCTTAGTTGTGTCTTGTGTAAGGAAGTGTCTAATTTTAAAGATGTTTTTAAGCTGGAAGCAGGAGGCTTTAGCCAAGGACTGAATGAGAGGAGTGAAAGAAAGATCTGAGTAAAATGTGACCCCGAGACATGGGGCATGCGGGGTAGGGGTAATGATGGAGTTGTCGACAGTTATAGAGAGATTGGGGGTAGAGATTTTGGAAGAAGGGGGGAAAATGAGGAGCTCAGTTTTGGAGAGATTTAGCTTGAGGTAGTGAGAGAACATCCAGGAAGAGATGTGAGAAAGACAGTTAGTGACACGGGTTAGCAAGGAAGGAGATAGGTCTGGTGCAGAGAAGTAGATTTGGGTTACAAATGTGTCGGCTAGCCGATCTGAACTCCTCACTGGGCGCCTCCTGGGCTCACAATAGTGACGTCAGACGCCACGGATACCGGCATAAGGGCATAGCAAAAGGGCAAAAGGTGCAATGCTAAAAAAGCAGAAACCAACTGCTGTGGAATACATAAAAATAGAAGCAGTAGCAGCACGGCAGTATTATTAAAGCAAAATACTTTTATTTCAAATGTAGAACATACATGCAAGAAAGGACAAAACGTCTGACATGTTTCGCGCCCTCTAGTGGCGCTTCATCATAGACTAAGGGTAGTACTCTGAAGCCTACGTTATATAACCGCACAGGTAATTACAGACAGAACACCTGGCACTTATACAAAACAGTTAAAAACAAATACACTTCATATTATTATACAAGTTCTCAATATTAACCCTGAGGCCAAAAGACATATCAAAAAAATATATATAATAGCAACATCATGATATCAAGAAATAGAAGCAAAAATAAATGCAAAAATAAACAAAAATTCATAATGTTACTTAATTCCATATATTTATGTGGATCATAATTCATAATTCTAAACATTCAAAATTAATATGTCTATATGCTTAATGCATTATAAGAAATAGATTTAGAAAGATTACAAAATCTGGAATTTGTTAGTAAGAAATTTGAACCTGAATTTGTTATCAAGAAATTTAAAGTGACAACACCATAAAACAAGTGACACAAATAGATAGATATTTTCAGATCATATATCCAAAAGGGAAAATATGTGTGATATACACAAATATAAATTCATCAAGTTGTTATTATATTAATTTAATTTATATTCACTTATATTGATTCATAGAATAGCTCACTCAGCTGGATAACGAGTGGAGGTATATCCATGTCCATGTCACAAAACTAAATTCAAATCTGAAAATATCTATCTATTTGTGGCACTTGTTTTTTGGTGTTGTCACTTTAAATTTCTTGATAACAAATTCAGGTTCAAATTTCTTGCTAACAAATTCCAGATTTTGTAATCTTTCTAAATCTATTTCTTATGATGCATTAAGCATATAGACATATTAATTTTGAATGTTTAGAATTATGAATTATGATCCACATAAATATATGGAATTAAGTAACATTATGAATTTTTGTTTATTTTTGCATTTATTTTTGCTTCTATTTCTTGATATCATGATGTTGCTATAATATATATATTTTTGATATGTCTTTTGGCCTCAGGGTTAATATTGAGAACTTGTATAATAATATGAAGTGTATTTGTTTTTAACTGTTTTGTATAAGTGCCAGGTGTTCTGTCTGTAATTACCTGTGCGGTTATATAACGTAGGCTTCAGAGTACTATCCTTAGTCTATGATGAAGCGCCACTAGATGGCGCGAAACATGTCAGACGTTTTGTCCTTTCTTGCATGTATGTTCTACATGTGAAATAAAAGTATGTTGCTTTAATAATACTGCCGTGCTGCTCCTGCTTCTATTTTTAAGTAGATTTGGGTGTCATCGGCATACAAATGATATTGGAAACCGTGGGACTTTATTAGGGAACCTAGTGATGACGTGTAGATTGAGAAGAGAAGGGGACCGAGGACAGAGCCTTGCGGTACTCTAACAGAAAGTGGCAGAGGAGGCTAAAGGTAAACTAAAGGTACGGTTTGACAGGTAGGAAGAGAGCCACGAAAGGGCTGTGTCACAGATGCCGAAGGATTGGAGTGTTTGGAGCAAAAGAGGGTGGTCAACAGTGTCAAAGGCTGCGGACAGATCAAGGAGAATAAGCAGAGAGAAGTGGCCTTTTGATTTTATTACAAGACCAGAGACTCATATTTTGCATTCTCTTTCTTTACTATTAAAATGCAGTTATTCAAAGATAGATAAAAATACAGCAAACTGTCAAATTTAAAAAGTAGACAGTAAACAAATAAATCAGTGACCAATAAGGATAGAGAACTGATTAAACTAAAATCACATAACCAATCAGATTGAATATGAGTCCTATAAACTGTCCAAAATACATCAATACATCCTCTTTCTTTTACTGCAACTGAAAGGATAAGTATTGGTTATAATATTCTTTGTATTATAAATGTTGTTGACGAAATTTCGTTATTTGTTATTATTAAAATATGTTTATTATTGTTTTTGTCATTGTATTTTAGGCTTTGTTTTCATTTTCATATTTGTTTATTTATTTTTTGTTGGTTTTTTCTTTTGATTTTAACCTACTCTTGTTTATATCCCTTTCCGTTTTTCTTATGTTCGGTTTCTAACACTTTTCTAACAACCTTACCCTTGTTTATATCTATTTTTTCCCTGCTGCGTTGTGCAGCACTGTTCCGACGTCCATTTTGTCACTGTCGGTCCCAGTGCGCATGCGCAGCTTTGCTCTCCGTTATTGCGCAGTAGTTATTTCTTACTTCCGCCCTCATTCCGGCAATCAGCTGTTCCATGTTGGATGGCGGTTACATTGTTGCCTTATTAGTTTACGCTAGTCTGAAGTTTCTTTTTATCCTGTTCTGGGACACTTTTTTCTTATTGATGGACTTTGTCTCCATCTTCGGCCATATTTATAATTATTTATCAGTATTATTATTAATGTTATTTTTTAAGTAAATTATTTCTTCTTATATTGTGTATTCACATCCTTGGGGTCAATATATATATTTTTTTTAAAAAAAATTTAATTTTTAATTTTATTATTTATAAAATTTATTGTCTGTTTATTTTAAATTTATTTTAACTTAAATAATTTTATTTATTTTAATTATGTCTCAATCTTCAGATTTGAACCCTCTTAATTCAGAGGGTGTTCAAAAGATGATTGACACATCAATGAATTCAATGCTTGAAAAGATTTCTTTATTAATTAATAAATCAACTAAAAAGACTTTAAAAAGAAAAAGGCCTGTTTCAAGTGGCATTAAAACTAGTAAAAAATTACTACAGAAATCTCGCCAGATTGTCTCTGGTTCTGTTGTTCCTGGCAGGAAAGGAAGGAAAACACCTGCAATTCCCTCTACTCCCAAGAGGTTACTTATGGGAGAGGCTTTGGCCAATGATGAAGAATCTGAGATTTCTGATACTGAAGTTAATTCTGATTCATCTTTGAATTCTAATAAATCAGAAAATTATGTCTAATTCTTCAGATGATTCTTCGGCATCTCCGAAGATTAAAAAATTTAAAAAAGCTCTTAAAAAATCTAAACATTTAGATTCTTCAAAAGTCAAATTTTTTGATTGCCTAGGAAATCCTAGGTTTAATGCAGATGATCTGCACCACCCTAGATCTGCGGAGTGGTGCCCTTCATCTGATATTGCGGAATTCATTGACTACCAGTTACGTCAACCCTTAAAGAGGGATTCTAGAAATAAGATGAGGGCAGAATGCCCCAGACCTATCCTTCCTAACAACGCTAGTATTACACCTGAAGTAGACCCAAAAATTTTAAAATTCATAGGGTCTCCAGCTTTTAAGTTAAAGAAGGGTATGGACCGCACTTGGAAAATTTGTCAAGATAAAATGCTTGACACTATTGGTCCTTTAGCTAAACTATTTGATTTATCGGAGCAAGCTGTATATGATAATTCTTTGCTTGATCCGGTTTTAGTCAGAGAATGGCTTCAGAGGATGCTCAGTTTTCTGGGCAACGCTAACTCTGCGATGTATACCGAACGCAGACGAAATATTCTTAGACGTATCAACCCCAAGGTGTGTGATTTCGCAATTAATGAAATTCATACAGATACTAATGGCCTTTTATTTGGAGACACATTTATTAAGGAACTTAACAGTTATGTAAATACCTTCTCTAATTTGAATAAAGTTTGTACATCCATGAAAAAGATTTTTCATCAAGAACGTTTTTCTGACCAGGCTGGGAAAGGTAGAGGCCGCTTTCCCGGCCGCGCCTCATATCCTAACAGGTCTCAATTTACCAACCAGCAATTTAATTCACAAAGATCATTTCAAAATCCATTTTCCTCAAATTTCTTCCCATCCAGAGGAAGATTCTGGAATCCTAGACTCCAACGTTCGAGACAAAGATCTCGTCCATCCCAAGGTAAGCTTTTATTTTCCCCCTTCTCAGATTTCTTTCCAAAACTTAGTAGGAGGCAGATTATCTCTTTTTGCTCAAAATTTGAATTTTATAACTTCAGATCAATGGGTCCTTCAGACGGTTTCAGGTCTTTTTATAGATTTTATTTCTCCTCCAGTTCAAAAATCTCTTCCATTTCCAATAAAATTTTCTGTTTCAGACAACATTTTGGTTCAAAAAGAAATTCTAAATTTAATAGAAAAACAAGCAATAGAACCAGTTTCAGATCTTCAAAATTGTTTTTTCAGCAATCTTTTTCTAGTAAAAAAGAAAAATGGTCAATTTCGCCCTGTTATAAATTTAAGATCTCTAAATGCCTTCGTGGTTTATCAACATTTCAAAATGGAAGGTATTCACCTTCTCAGAGATTGTCTTCTAGACAACGATTTCTTAGTCAGATTAGATTTGACAGATGCTTATCTCACGGTTCCAGTAGCTCTAGATCACAGGAAATTTCTCTCCTTCAATTGGGAGGGAAAAACCTGGAGATTTACTTGCATGCCTTTCGGTTTATCTTCAGCTCCTTGGATTTTCACCAAATTGATGAAACCTATAATTACTTGGCTTCGTCTTCGGGGTGTTCGGCTTATCATCTATTTAGACGATATCTTGATTATGAATCAAGATTCAGTTATTTTGAATTCTCAACTCAACCTTACTATCTATATTTTAGAAAATTTAGGTTTTCTAGTCAACAAAGAGAAATCTGTCCTTTCTCCAACCAAATCTCTAATCTTCTTGGGTTTTCTAATAGATACAATGAAATCTACTTTAAGCCTTCCCAGAGAAAAAATTGTGAATATCAAGAAAGAGATTTCAAAAACTCTTTCTTTGTCTATAGTTCCCATCAGGACTATAGCCAGAATAGTTGGGTTACTTTCATCCTCTATTCAGGCTATTTTTCCTGCCCCTCTTCATTACAGGGAACTTCAACGTCTAAAAAATTTTCACCTTCAGAAAGGTTTATCTTATTCTCATCTTATTCCTCTTTCATCGGAAGCCAAAGAAGAACTTTCATGGTGGCTTTCTCATATAGAAGCTTGGAATGGAAGAGCCATTTTTGGGAAATCTCCGGATTTAATTATAGAATCCGATGCCAGTCTTACGGGTTGGGGAGCTCGTTGTGGCCCTTCAATCACAGGAGGAAAATGGTCTTCAGAAGAAAAACATTTTCACATCAATTGCTTAGAACTTTTGGCAGGCTCTTTTGCAGTCAAAAGTTTTGTAAAAGATTCTTTTCCTGTGTCCATTTTACTCAGAATGGACAATATTTCTGCAGTACGTTATTTGAATCGTTTAGGTGGTACAAAATCGAGAGATTTGTCCATTATTACGAAAGAATTCATTCATCTTTGCTTGGACAGAAATATTTCGGTAAAAGCAGAATATATTCCAGGTTTCACTTCATCTTCAAGTTTTTCATGCGCTGCAATCTCTCAGAGGTCCCTTTTCGATGGATCTGTTCGCTTCGAGACTGAATCATCAGATTCGTCCTTACTTCAGTTGGCGTCCAAATCCGGAGGCTTTGGCGATACATGCATTTCTTCATCCTTGGCCTCTTCAAACAGCTTATGCGTTTCCTCCGTTTTCAATGATTCAGAGAGTCATTTCAATAGTCCGTCGAGATCTTCTTTCAATTCTTCTCATCACTCCTCTTTGGCCGTCTCAACCTTGGTACCCATCTCTTCTAGAATTATCTGTCAACCATCCTCTTCTTCTTCCTGTTTTTCCTCTTCTGTTATCAGATCCAGAAGGTCATCCTCACGATCTTATCATTCAAGGATCGCTTCGTCTTATAGCTTGGTCAATTTCGGGCAATCTTTGTCTTTCGAAGGTTTATCACAACAAGCTCAAGATCTCCTCGGAGACTCTTTGGCCCCCGGGACCAAAAAATGCTATTTTTCCGCATGGACCAGATGGTCTGGCTGGTGTGTGGAAAGAAGTTTGGATCCCCTTTCAGTGGATATAATTTTTATAGCTAATTTTATCACTTCTCTTTTCGAGTCAGGATTAGCTTATAGAACCATTAATGTTTCTAGATCTGCAATTTCAGCTAAACACTCTTTTATTAATAATTTTCCTGTGGGTCAACATCCTTTAATTTGTAAATTAATGAAAGCAATTAAACTTAAAAGACCTCCAACTCCTAAATATTCTTCCTTTTGGGATGTGGATCTTATTTTTTCACTTTTTAAATCTTGGCCTTCTAAAGAATTTTTATCTTTAACCCCTTAATGACCACAATGTACCCTGTATGTCACTGGTTGTTAAGGGTTTTTTTTAGGACATAATAGCACAAGTCTTGCAAGAACACGCTATTAATGCCCTCCCCTCCAGCAGGCTTTGTGGAATAGAGCAGTCTCAACGCTGGTGGCAAGACTGCGCTATAAAACAATCAAGTCCCAAAAAAAGGCCAGCTACATACAGGGTACGTCGCTGGTCCTTAAGGGGTTAAAACAACTTACTGCTAAATTAGCTACCCTTTTGTGTTTAATTTCCTTTCGTAGAGTTTCTGATGTTAGAGCTTTAGATTTTGATTCTAAACGTTTTACTCCTGAAGGTGTTACTTTCTTTATTTCTAAAAGAACTAAATCTTTTTCTACTTCAATTTTCTATCCATATTTACCTTCAGAACCTCTTCTTTGTGTGGTTGTATGTCTCAAAGAGTATGAACGCAGAACTTCTTCTTTTCGTTATTCTTCCTCTAATCAACTTTTACTATCTTTTATTCCTCCTCATCATCCTGTCTCCTCTACTTCTATTGCCAGGTGGGTTAAATGGGTTATGAGTGAAGCAGGTATTGATGTTTCTTTTTCCGCTCACTCTGTTAGAGGATCAGCCGCTTCTAAAGCATTTTTGAAAGCTGCTACCCTTCAACAAATTTTGGATGCAGCTGACTGGTCTTCTGATTCTATTTTTAAACAATTTTATTTTAAACCCATTGAACATGCCTCGTTAAATTTATTTTGTTAGTTGCTTTAAACTATCAAAATATGAGTCTCTGGTCTTGTAATAAAATTGGGATTATCCTAAATTATGAAGGTATAATCTAGATTTTATTAAAGACACAGAGACGATTATTTTCCCTCCTCTCTTATATATTGTGATATATATTATTCCCACCTTTAATGTGTTTTATTATATATATTTTAACATGAATTGTATATTTATTTCAGTTATCAACCAATAATAAGGATCTTCTTCTAAGAGACTTTGTTCCTTCACATCTTCTGAAAAAGTCAGATCTTCTATCAAGTTTTCCACATCTTCAACAGTTTTCCAGTTGTTTTTCCATCCTTCCGAACAAGTTGGAGTTTTCTTCATGGATGATTTTTCTCGTCAAGCTCCTTCTCTTCATGGTTTTCTGCTTCCTATTCGTTTGGAGTTATTTCTTCATGTTGGATCTTAAGTTTCCTTCTTCAGTTTCAAAGAAAGAGGATGTATTGATGTATTTTGGACAGTTTATAGGACTCATATTCAATCTGATTGGTTATGTGATTTTACTTTATTCAGTTCTCTATCCTTATTGGTCACTGATTTATTTATTTGTTTACTGTCTACTTTTTAAATTTGACAGTTTGTTGTATTTTTATCTATCTTTGAATAACTGCATTTTAATAGTAAAGAAAGAGAATGCAAAATAATCGTCTCTGTGTCTTTAATAAAATCTAGATTATACCTTCATAACTTAGGATAATCCCAATTTTGCTGTAAGTAGGTTGTTGGTAACCTTAACAATTGCTGTCTCTGTGGAGTGATGGGGACAAAATCCAGATTGCAGTGGGTCAAGAAGGGAGTTTAACATAAGGAAATGGGAAAGGCGTGCATATACTAGTTTTTTGAGAAGCTTTGAGGCAAGAGGGAGGAGGGAAATAGGGCGGTAGTTGGATGGGGAGGTAGGATCAAGGGAAGGTTTTTTGAGGATAGGTGTAACCAGTGCATGTTTCAGCGATGAGGGAAATATACTGGTGCTGAGGGAGAGGTTGAAAAAGGGTAGCAGAGAGGGAGGGGAGTAGCTGTGAGGGGATAGGGTCAAGGGGACAGGTAGTGAGATGAGAGCACAGTATAAGTGCCGAAACTTCTTCCTCAGTAACAGGGGGAGAATGAGCTAAGTTTAAGGTTATGTGGGTTGTGGTTGATTGAGAGCATTTGAGGGGGGGAATGTAATTATGTTGAGAGCTGATTTAATTTCTGATGTAGTTGATTTTGTTATTGAAGTGGCTGGCAAAGTCTTGAGCTGACAGAGAAGTTGTATTAGGAGGTGGGGGAGGGCGGAGGAGAGTATTGAAAGTGGAGAACAGATGTTTTGGGTTTGAAGAAAGATTAGAAATAAGAGTAGAGAAGTAGTGTTGCTTATGGAGATTAAGGACAGAATGGTAGGAGTTCAAGATGAATTTGTAATGAAGAAAAAAGCTGAACTCTGAGATTTTCTCCAGTGCCGCTCAGCAGTACGGGAACATCTGTGTAGGTAACGTGTCAGAGGAGTATGCCAGGGCTGAGGATGAGTGGGTGATTTCCGAGCTATGGTAAGAGGGACGAGATTGTCAAGGACGGATATAAGGGTGGAATTATAGTGGCAGATAGATTGTTCAGGGCAGGAAAAGGAGGAGAAGGATGAGAGGAGAGGTTTGAGGGAATTAGCAAGCTGTTGCTGATCTAATAACATAATGCTTCTGTGAAGTTTGGTGTGAGGAGTAGAAGGAGGGAGAGTTGTAGGGAGGGATGATATGTTGCAAGTAAGGAGATGGTGGTCACAAAGAGGAAAGGGGGAGTTTGTGAAGTTTGAGAGAGTGCATCGATAGCTAAAGATCAGGTCAAGAGAGTGACCATCTTTGTGAGTGGGAGAATAAGTCCATTGTGACAGACCGAAAGAGGTTGTGAGTTGCAGAAGTTGTTTTGCAGATGAGGTAGTGGGATTGTCAAGAGAGATGTTGAAGTCACCAAGAATGAGGGCAGCGGTGTCTAAGGAAAGGAAATAAGGTAGCAAGTCAGCCAAGTGATCTAGAAATTGAGTTGAGGAGCCAGGCGGTCAGTATATGACTGCAACACGTATAGAGAGAGGAGAGAGTAAGCGAATCATGTGGGTTTCGAATGAGGGAAATGTGAGGGAAGAGATGGGATGTATTTGTTGAAAGGTGCAACGAGAGGAAAGTAAAATACCTACACCACCTCCTTGTCTATTACCAGACCTAGGAGTGTGGCTGAAGTGGAGACCCCCATGTGACAAAACACCAGTGGATGCTGTGTCTACTGGAGAGAGCCAGGTTTCTGTTAGGGCCAGAAGGTTGAGGGAGTGGGAGATAAAGAGGTCAAGTATAGAAGTGAGCTTGTTGCAAACAGATAGAGAGTTCCGGATTGCGCAAGTGAAAGGGGTAGTGGCTTTTGATGCAAGAGGAATGTGAGTAAGGTTTGCAGAGTTTTGTTTTCTGAGTCTATGGGACGGTACACATATAATCTTTGGAATCATGCCAGAAGGGATTCATAAAAAAAGCTTGGCTGGGGAAAAACAACCTATTAGAAATTATTATATTATTATTTTAATAATAATCAAGAGATGGTATAAATTGCTACATTATCTTGTTTAATTTAAAGTTAACATTGCATCTGGAATATAGAGGTTATATTTCTTGTACAAGGCATCTTGACTACAAAACATATATGTGGTACTGATTTGTTTATTTCACAAAATGTATAAGAAATCATGACACCATTAGCTTAAAATAATATAACCGAAGTGCTGTTGTACTGTATAACTAATATAGAATAAAATGCCTGTGAATAAAGTTATGATCATTTACCTTAATATGTACATGGAAAGTTATTTATTATTTATAAAGCATTTTTAAACTTGTGTTAAAATGTATATAATTTATACATTCATCCAAGGCATTCAACAGTTCTGAAGAAAGCATGATTTTTCATTTAAATCCTGGATGGAATTATCTGACTAAGTACAAAGAAACTATCAGCAAATGGTATGTGGTGAGTCACATGCTCTTTTATAACATCACTATAGAAATGATGCAAATTATAGCATTTTGATTATATGTGTATTCTGTAGCTCATCAGCGGACTACTTGTTGAAGTTTTCATATGAGGTATTTGTGGTGAATTGTGGTTAAATACTGAAAGGATTATTCTTATATGTAGAGTAGATTTCTTTTTGTTAGGTTTAAAATATGCTGTTGACATCTGCTCTCTTTTATTCATCTCAATACTACATTTCCACATTTAGCATGTTAAGCTGCCATTAAAAAAAACCAAAAGGCCTTCACCTATGGAGTTGATAACAAACCTAACATCCTACTCGCACGCAAACCCGATTGCATATTCTCAAGTGTGCTACCCCGACATGAAAATATTTATATTTCACATTCCAATATTCTTTACATAGACTAATATGCTCTATGTATTCATAAATACATATTTCTACATATATCTGACGTTATTTTGGTACTATATATATATATATATATATATATATATATATAGATGATTATATATAGTTATACATATATACAGATATATATAGGAATATCTATTTATAAATACATAGAACATATTCCCCTATGTGCAGAACAGGGGAATGTGAAATATATGTGGCTCACACATAGTCAAGTCGGCACGACATTCCTCATAGTATCAAGTTCAAAGCTTGAGAGTAAGGTGAGCATGCTACATAGTGAGAATCCATAACTAGGATACTCACTCAGACCTTTCCACAAGCGTTTGCAGCCTACTATCCCCATGCACCAACTCTGTAAATATTTTTGAAACACAGAGAGTTGTAATCTGACATTTGGTTGAATCGGTGAGTGCTGATATTCCTCAGTTTCTTTTTCTAACACACACACACACACACACACACACACACACATATATATATATATATATATATATATATATACATACATACATATATATATACATATTTAGACATGTATATGTATGTAACTTTATGCTAAAGCCCTTTGCCTGCTTTTTTCTTCTAACACCTGAGACCACATATCATCATGTCTTGAAAAAGGCCCTCTAAAGGGCCAAAACATGTCAACACTGCAATTATTCTGAGGCTTGAGTTCTTCCCTAAGATCATCTATACTCCTTGGTGAGCCATGTTTTATTAAAGCTCAACTGTCTTAGACAATATTGCACATATTCCATTTTTTCCATTTTTAGGTACACAGATGCTGATCATCTACTACTTATTTCTCTTACAAAGAGTAGAGAGAGGGCGCCACAATAGCGTGATACCGTCTGGAAATGCAGGTACAGGTAAAAGTAAGTATTATGCTTACCAAATAGTGTAGCACTGTGCTGTGACCAGTGCGTGAAAGCAGGCTAGCACTTAACAGTGGCTAATACACTGTGGAAACCAAGCTCCAAGGGTACTTGTCCTGGTTCAGGTTTCCACAGTGTACTATCCACTGTTAAGTGCTAGCCTGCTTTCACGCACTGGTCACAGCACAGTGCTACACTATTTGGTAAGCATAATACTTACTTTTACCTGACCCTGCATTTCCAGACGGTATCACGCTATTGTGGCGCCCTCTCTTTACTCTTTGTATTTAACAGTTGTCCTACACTCTCTGGGATCAAGAGGAGCAGCCTGACTCACCATATCAAAAAGGAGGATACTTCTATCCCTTGAACTTACCACTACTATATGGACATTTTTCAGGACTGACACGGTAGACTTGTTCTACTAGATTTAAAAGTATATTACCTTGTTTGATATTATATATTTATTATTTTTTACTTTTTCCCTTTTTAATACCAGCGCGCTTTTTTATCCCTTCATTGGGATACGATCATTACTTATTTCTCTTGCACACAATTTTTCGGATACCCCCAGGATACTAGGGATATACATTCCCCTTTTTTCTTTTTGAGATATTTTATTTTCACATTTTTCATTTTTCTCATTTTAATATGTACAAGGCTTATGCCTTGGCTTCATTAGACTTTTTTCAACACTCCAAGATCCTACTGGATTCGCTCTGAGGACTTCATTATTTTTGGATTATGAACTTTACAGACTAAACAATTTCCCAAACATCATATTTTTGGCTTCATTACCCTTGTTTGTTATTCATTTTTTTGACATATTTTATTTCAATATTGTTATTTACATGCATTGTCACTTATACACATTGTTCCACCAGCTATGTATAGATTTGTATTATTTTATACCAGTTGTGTACTGATTCGTTTTATAATACACTAGGGGATAGGCCTGCGCAGAGGACAGTCTATTAAAAATTACTCAAAATAATAAACAAAATTATATATATAAAAAAATTAAACTTAATCTAATACCCCTATAAATATAACCCCCCAAAAATAAAAACACCCCTAATCTAAACTAAACTACCAATAAAAGGGCCTTTTGTAGGGCATTGCCCTAAGTTAAACAGCTTTTTTACCTTAAAAAATTACCAATTACCCCCTAACAGTAAAACCCCCCACTGAACCAACCCCCCAAAATAAAAAACCTAAGTTTAAAAAAACCTAAGCTACCCATTGCCCATAAGGAGCATTTGTATGGGCATTGCCCTTAAAAGGGCAATCAGCTCTTTTACAAACAGCTCTTTTGCGCCTATAATAAAAATTCCCTAATCTAAAAAAACCCCACCCCCCAAAAAAACAACCCTAAGTCTAACACCAAAATAGGTACTCACAGTTCCTGAAGTCTGGTGGCGAAGGTCTTCTTTCAGGTGGTGAAGGTCTTCATCCAGCGCAGGGCGGAGGTGATAGCTGAGCGGAGATGACCATGGAGCAGGTCCGACGTGGAGCGGAGGTGATTGCAGAGTGGAGATGACCACAGAGAAGGACCGGCAATCATAGAGCAGGATCAACCGTTTCGGAGCAGGACTGGTGTGGAGGATCCTCTTCATGTGGTCGCTGCCGCATACTGAATATTGAATGCAAGGTAGCTTGCATTCCTATTGACTGAAATTTTAAAATCAGCCAATAGGATGAGAGCTACTGAAATCTTATTGGCTGTTCAAATCAGCCAATAGGATTTCAGTAGCTCTCATTCTATTGGCTGATTTCAAAATTTCAGCTATTAGGCATTCAAGGTACCCCAATATAAAAGAGGTACCTTGCATTCATAGTATGCGGTGACGACCGCATGAAGAGAAACCTCCATGCCGGTCCTGCTCCACTATGGTGGGTCCTGCTCTGCGATCGCCGGTCCTGCTCAGCGGTCATCTCCGCTCCATGCCGCCTTCGCTCTGGATCAAGATAGAAGATGTCCCCGCACTGGATGAAGACCTTCACCGCCTAGAAGAAGACCTTCACTGCTGGACTTCAGGAACTGTGAGTACCTATTTCAGAGTTAGACTTAGTTTTTTTTGGGGGGGGGTTAGATTACAGATTTTTTATGGCCGCAAAAGAGTTGTTTGTAAAAGAGCCTTGCAATGCCCATACAAATGCCCCATTTAGGGTCAATGGGTAGCTTAGTTTTTTTTTTACTTAGGTTTTTTATTTTGGGGAGTTGGTTGTTTTAGTGTTAGGGGATAACTGGTAAAAAAAATTTAGGTAAAAGAGTAGTTTAACTTAGGGCAATGCCCTACAAAAGGCCCTTTTAAGGGCTATTTGTAGTTTAGTGTTAGTGGTTTTTTTTTAGATTAGGACTTTATTTTAATGGGCAGAAAAAGAGCTGGGCAATGCCCATACAAATGCCCCTTTAGGGGCAATGAGTAGCCTAGCTTTTTTTAGTGTTAGTTTTTTTTATTTTGGGTGGTTATTTGGTTGGAGTTGTTTTACTGTTAGGGGGTGACTTAGTATTTTTTTATGTAAAAGGGCTGTTTAACTTAGGGCAATGCCCTACAAAAGACCCTTTTAAGCGATATTGGGACTTTAGTTTAGTTTAGATTAGGGGATGTTTTTATTTTGGGTGGGCTTTTTATTTTCATATGATTATTAGATTAGTGTTAGTTTTTTTTATTTTGGGTGGTTATTTGGTTGGAGTTGTTTTACTGTTAGGGGGTGACTTAGTATTTTTTTTATGTAAAAGGGCTGTTTAACTTAAGGCAATGCCCTACAAAAGGCCCTTTTAAGCGATATTGGGAGTTTAGTTTAGTTTAGATTAGGGGATGTTTTTATTTTGGGGGGGCTTTTTATTTTCATAGGATTATTAGATTGGGTTTATTTTTTTATTTTTGATAATTTTGTTTATTTTTTTTCTGTAATTTTAGACTTTTTTATTTTTTGTAAGTTAATATTAGGTTTTTAATGTTAGGATTTTTTATTTTAATTGTAACTTAGTATTTTTATATTTTATGTAATTGGGGTTAATTTAGGGGGTGTTAGGTTAGGGGGCTTAGTAATTAAATTTGTTATTTGCATTGTGGGGAGTTGGCGGGTTAGGAGTTAATAGGTAAATTAGTTATTTGCATTGTGGTGGGTTGGCAGTTTAGGAGTTAATAAGTTAATTAGGTTTATTTCGATGTGGGGGGTTGGCAGTTTAGGGGCTAATAGGTTAATTAGGTTTATTGCGATGTGGGGGGCTGGTGGTGTAGGGGTTAATAGGTTAATTATGTTATTTGCGTTGTTTAATTTAATTAGCAGATTAGGGGTTAATGACTATAATTTTGCGATGTGGGGGTTGGCGGATTAGGTGTTTGATGCGTGAACAACTGGCCCACGGCGACGGACATATTACAAATGAGATTATAGTATAGATCTTATACCATATTTGATATATTAGGTTCTAGTTTACCACCCCTCCTTTTTGTCTTTTAACTTATTTGTAATAAATGTGTTTTAATTGTATGCATACTAGTTCCTGATAGCATATTTTAGCCTTTTCCGCTCTTATTCTTTGTTTGAGTTGTATTCCATTCTGTTTGAGGTCCAGTTAGGGGACCTCCAATAGTGAGCCTGCATGCTTCACTAGGCGCAGTTAACTACACCACACTACCACATATCATTGAGCTCTTAGAACTTTTTTGTGCAATTTTTTTAACTCCTTAAGGATACAGGATACCTCTCTGGTCATTCTATGGGGATTGCATTATCAATAGCGTGGTCTCGCCACGCACATTTACTTTGCAGTCATTAAGGGGTTAAATCATTTTTAGCAGATAGTTTTAATTTTATTGTAACTGTACACCCTGTTCCAAATTATTATGCAAATTCTATTTCAGTGTCACAAAGATTAAATTTTTTTTTCTTCAATTTAACTCATGGATGGCATTGTGTCTCAGGGCTCTTTTGATCACTGAAAACAATCTCGGACACCTGTGATAATTAGATTGCCAGGTGAGCACAATTAAAGGAAAAACTACTAAAGGAGGGTGTTCCACATTATTAAGCAGAGCACCATTTTCAAGCAATATGGGGACGAAAAAGGATCTCTCTGCTGCCGAAAAGAGTGAAATAGTTCAATGCCTTGGACGAGGTATGAAAACATTAGATATTTCACGAAAACTTAAGCGTGATCATCCCACTATTAAGAGATTTGTGACTGATTCAGAGCACAGACGGGTTTGTGCAGATGAAGGCACATTGAGGAAGATTTCTGCCAGATCCATGCATCGGATCAAGAGAGCAGCTGCTAAAATACCATTACATAGCAGCAAACAGATATTTGAAGCTGCTGGTGCCTCTGGAGTCCCACGGACATCAAGGTGTAGAGTCCTCCAGAGTCTTGCAACTGTGCATAAACCTTCCATTCGGCCACCACTAACCAATGCTAACAAGCAGTGGTGGAGTCATGTTTTGGGCCAGAATCATGGGAAGAGCTGGTCGGCCCCTTTAGGGTCCCCAAAGGTGTAAAGATTACCTCTGCAAAGTATGTGCAGTTCCTGACTGACCACTTCCTTCCCTGGTACAGAAGGAAGAACTATGCTTTCCGTAATAAAATCATCTTCATGAATGGCAATGCACCATCTCATGCTGCAAAGAATACCTCTGCATCAATGGCTGCTATGGGGATAAAAGAAGAGAAAGTCATGGTGTGGCCTCCATCCTCCCCTGACCTCAATCCTATTGAGAACCTTTGGAGCATCCTCAAGCAAAAGATCTATGAGGGTAGGAGTCAGTTTACATCCAAACAACAGCTCTGGGAGGCTATTCTGACATCTTGCAAACATATTCAAGCAGAAACTGTCCAAAAACTCACAAGTTCAACAGATGCAAGACTTGTGAAGCTGCTATCAAATAAGGGGTCCTATGTTAAAATGTAACGTGACCTGTTAAAATGTTTAAAAAGTTAAAATGTTGTTCAAAGTTTGATCGAAATAGCTTTTGATTTCAGTAAATATGCTGCAAACACAACAAATGACAATTTTCAGTTATTTACAACCTATAAAGTGTTTTGAAACTTACTGTGCGTAAAAATTTGGAACAGTGCATTGTAAGTTTTTTATTTTGAAAAAAAAAATACTGTTATCATTAGGAGGTTTGTTCAATAAAATTTGAATTTTACTCTTAATAGTTGATAACATGAGAATTATGCTGACTGTTGTGTACATCAATTATTTAGGTAAATGAGAAAGATATCATTGGCATAATAATTTGGAGCAGGGTGTACTTTGTAATGTATTTTTTATGTGTTTTGTGACAATTTTTTGTTTCGTCAAAAAGTTATCCTGATCTCTGACGACACGCTATCTCGGCTTGCGTTAACTTCCATTGTGCTCAAGTGATCATGTTTACTTTCAACTTGTAACAAAAGCACCTCACCTAATGTGCGCAAACACCTGTGATAATCCCTTTTTTCTCTTGCAGGTAACTGTTAGAGCGACACTCGTAATCTGGCACTTAGTGCACACATATGCTCAGAACAATGGACTATAATGATATCATTTAGAAACATTTGGCTAGATTACGAGTTTTGCGTTATGAGGGGTGAGGTGCTAACTTGCACATTATTGTCACAGCTCACTTCCCTACAGCGCTGGTATTACAGTTTTATAAAAACCCGGCGTTATTAGGCAAGAAGTGAGCGTAGAGCAAAATTGAGCTCAATACCGCACTCCAATACCAGCACTGCTTAAGTCAGTGGTGAGCTGGTCATACGTGCTCGTGCACGATTTCCCCAGAGACATCAAAGGGGAGAGCCGGCTGAAAAAAAGCCTAACACTTGCAATAAAGCATTGATTCCTATGGGGAAACTAAATTTATGTTTACACCTAACACCCTAACATGAACCCCAAGTCTAAACACCCCTAATCTTACACTTATTAACCCCTAATCTGTCACCCCCGACATCGCAAACACCTACATTATACTTATTAACCCCTAATCTGCCGCCCCCGACATTGCTGACGCCTACGTTATACTTATTAACCCCTAATCTGCTGCCCCCGACATCGCCAACACCTACATTACACTTATTAACCCCTAATCTGCTGCCCCCGACATCGCCAACACCTACATTACACTTATTAACCCCTAATCTGCTGCGCCAACATCATCGACACCTACATTATACTTATTAACCCCTAATCTCCCGCACCCAATGTTGCCGCAACCTACCTACACTTATTAACCCCTAATCTGCCGTTCCGGACTTTGCCGCCACTATAATAAACATATTAATCCCTAAACCACCACACTCCTGCATCGCAAACACTAGTTAAATATTATTATCCCCTAATCTGCCGTCCCCAATGTTGCCGCCACTATACTAAGTTATAAACCCCTAAACTTAACCCTAAGTCAAACCCTAACACCCCCTAACTTAAAGATAATTAAAAGAAATCTAAATAAAACCTACTATTAATAACTAAATAATTCCAATTTAAAACTAAATACTTACCTGTAAAACAAACCCTAAGATAGCTACAATATAACTAATAGTTACGTTATCTAGCTTAGGATTTATTTTTATTTCACAGCTAAGTTTGTATTTATTTTAACTAGGTAGAATAGTTACTAAATAGTTATTATTATCTATTTACTAACTACCTAGTTAAAAGAAATACAGATTTACCTGTAAAATAAAACCTAACCCGAGTTACACTAACACCTAACATATTACTACAATTAAATAAATTAAATTAATTAAATACAATTACCTAAATTACAAAAAAAAACCCACTAAATTACACAAAATAAAAAAATAAATTATCAGATATTTAAACTAATTACACCTAATCTAATAGCCCTATCAAATTTAAAAAATCCCCCCAAAAAAACCCTAGCCTACAATAAACTACCAAAAGCCCTTTTACCTGTATAAAAAATACAAACACCCCCCAACAGTAAAACCCACCACCCACACAACCAAACCCCCCAAATAAAAACCTAACTAAAAAAACCTAAGCTCCCCATTGCCTTGAAAAGGGCATTTGGATGGGCATTGTCCTTAAAAGGGCATTTAGCTCTTTTTCAATTGCCCAAAGCCTAATCTAAAACTAAAACCCACCCAATAAACCCTTGAAAAACCTAACACTAACCCCTGAAGATCCACTTACAGTTTTGAAGAGCCGACATCCATCCTCAACGAAGCCGGGAAAAGTCCTCAGCAAAGCGGCAAGAAGTCCTCAACGAAGCCGGGAGAAGTCTTCATTCAAGCCAGCAGAAGCGGTCCTTCAGACAGGCAAAAGTCTTCATTCAGACGGCATCTTCTATCTTCATTCATCCGGCGCGAAGCGGGACCATCTTCAAGACATCCATGCGGAGCATCCTCTTCGAACGAAGTCTTCTTCCCGAATGAATGTTTAAGTGATGTCATCAAAGATGGCGTCCCTTGAATTCCGATTGGCTGATAGAATTCTATCAGCCAATCGGAATTAAAGGTGAAAAAATCCTATTGGCTGATGCAATCAGCCAATAGGATTGAGCTCGCATTTTATTGGCTGATTGGAACAGCCAATAGAATGCAAGCTCAATCCTATTGGCTGACTGGATCAGCCAATAGGATTGAAGCTCAATCCGATTGACTGATAAAATTCTATCAGCCAATCAGAATTCAAGGGATGCCATATTTGATGACGTCACTTAAATAAATATTCATTCGGGTAAGAAGACTTAGTTTGAAGAGGATGCTCCGCGCCAGATGTCTTGAAGATGGACCCGCTTCGTGCCGGATGGATGAAGATAGAAGATGCCGTCTGGATGAAGACTTCTGCCCGTTTGGAGGACCACTTCTGCTGGCTTGGATGAAGACTTCTCCCAGCTTCATTGAGGACTTCTTGCCGCTTCGCTGAGGGCTTCTCCCAGATTCGTTGAGGATGGATGTCTTCTCTTCAAAACTGTAAGTGGATCTTTGGGGGTTAGTGTTAGGTTTTTTAAGGGTTTATTGGGTGGATTTTAGTTTTAGATTAGGCTTTGGGCAATTGAAAAAAAGCTAAATGCCTTTTAAAGGGCAATGCCAATCTAAATGCCCTTTTCAGGGCAATGGGGAGCTTAGGTTTTTTTAGTTAGTTTTTTATTTGGGGGGTTTGGTTGTGTGGGTGGTGGGTTTTACTGTTGGGAGGTGTTTGTATTTTTTGTACAGGTAAAAGAGCTGATTTCTTTGGGGCAATGCCCCGCAAAAGGCCCTTTTAAGGGCTATTGGTAGTTTATTGAAAATAGACTCACCAGGGAAGAATAAAAGCCTCCTTATGCTCAGGTCTATTATCAATTAGACTCTCTTTGTGCAGCTGTTTTTTGCATTTGTATTTTATCTCCTTCTTACAGGTATCACTTTACACTGACGGCTCACTAAAGTTCCACACCGCATAGCTGTTTCAGCATCACCTGGGATCTTATCTAAGGATTCTTCTTCTTTTTTGGTCACACTCAAGGATATTATTTAAGACTTTATTTAGGACTCTTTTTTCATCACTTCATATTTGGCCCTTTAGCCACTTGATGATACTATTCATTTTTATTTTTGTACACGTGTACCATTTAATCCCATTTCACTAGGTTGACCCATTCCTTATATATTTTTACTGACCTACCTGCCCTAGTAGGGAAGCTTATTGTCAATTTGCAATGTTTATTATTGTTTAACTTTTTACATTGCTCAATGGTTATTGTGCACTTCACGTTCCTAGTAGATGGTTATTAGCATAATCTTGTATGCACTTAAGTCACTACTGTTTCACTTATTTGATCAGCCCTATTGATCTGTTATTAGCCTGGTCAGATCATTTATATTAAAATACTTGGTTTTATATTTAATTATAGTTTTTATAATTATTGATTGTATGTTCTATTTGTCCTGTGGTCTTTTAGCACCATTTAGCCTATTGGTAACCTTTAGCCGTTGGCGCTCCTATATTTGTCTTTATCCCATGATGTTCGAAATATGCCTGAAGGTGCAAAGCCAGTAACTTATGGCAGCACATTAGTATTATAGACACATTAAAGTAGTTCCTGATATTACGCTCTGTGTTTTGATAATTACAGAATTACAGTTGTGAAATTATTCTCACTGGATGCTTTAAAGGGACAGTCTACTCCAAATATGTTAATTGTATAAATAGATAGATAATCCCTTTATTTCAAATTCCCCAGTTTTGCACAGCCAACAAGGTTATATTAATATACATATTACTTCTGTAATTACCTTGTATCTAAGGCTCTTCTGACAGCCCCCTTATCACATGACTATTTATTATCTATTGACTTGCATTTTAGCCAATTAGTGCTGCTCACAACTCAACGGGAGAGAGAACAATGTTATCTATATGGCCCACATGAATTAGCAGTGTCTCGCTGTTTAAAGCTAGCAAAAACGCATGTGATAAGAGGCTGTCTGTTGTAGCTTAGAAACAGGAAGAAATTTAGTGGTTTAAATGTTGAAATAAATGATGCACAGATGGATATTTCAGAAAACTAGCAGTGAAAATACCTTCATGTTTTATTGTAACAACACATGAATCTTAACTATTGGGTCAGTATCCAAGCCTAAGAAGATACACATTTACTGAGATTCAGTGCTTTAAAACAAACTATTTGTTTGCAAATTCTTTCTTTCAAAAATGTATCAGCTACATGTAAATTTATTAAGCTGATATAACTATACAGATATGTGCATTGGTGACCACCTTATAGTTTAGCAGAGGCAACCAAACATTATTCCATAATCTTAACAGAAGACAATATTGATACACTGTAATTATAACCTCATTTTTATTATTTTATTTAATTTTTTATTTATACACATTGTCTGCTATCTATTATGTCCCCTTAAATTAATGTAGTTTACAGATAATCTACTTAAAGGGAAAGTCTAGTGCAAAATAAACGTTTATGATTCAGATAGGGCATGTCATTTTAAACAATTTTCCAATTTACTTTTATCACCAATTTTGCTTTGTTCTCTTGGTATTCTTAGTTGAAAGCTAAACCTAGGAGGTTCATATGCTAATTTTTAAGCTCTTGAAGGCCGCCTCTTCTCTTATGGAATGTTGACAGTTTTTCACCACTAGAGGGTGTTAGTTCATGTGTATCATTTAGATAACACTGTGCTCACGCACGTGGAGTTCCTATGAGCCAGCACTGATTGGCTAAAATGCATGTCTGTCAAAAGAACTGAAATAAGGGGGCAGTTTGCAGAAGCTTAGATACAAGATAAACACAGAGGAAAAACCTGTATTCATATAACTGTGTTGGTTATGCAAAACTAGGGTAAGAATGGGTAATAAAGGGATTATCTATCTTTTAAAACAATAACAATTCTGGTGTAGACTGTCCCTTTAATGAAGCTGTATGTTTAGTGTACACAAAAAGACCTCTTTATATTCATATGGTAGCTTATGAATGCCAGACCAATTGTCAGCTCTAATATGGATGGTGCAGACTTCTGGACAAGAAGAACAACAATTGTCCAGGTTGTATTTTTTTTATTATTTTTTATCATTTTAATTCATTATAATAGCTCTCCAACTAAAAGGAACAAATTCTATTTTTGTTGTATATGTTCAGACAACCTAATCCTTCACTGCCAGCAATTTCATTAGCCTCCTTAGAGAGTTCTATATTAAGAATTACAGAACAATGTCACCTTCGTATGAACGTTATTTTACTCAACAATAGTTCTATGCCATAGTGCTTTAAAGCTTTTCAGATTAGAACATACTAGTAACTTCATGCAGGTTCTTTCAAATGTATTACAAAGTAATTATACCACACCTCAGTGAAAATAAATTATACTACCTGTATGTAATATGCTAAATTTGGAAAGATTCTCCTTTATACTATTTCTTTAAAGTTGTTTTTTTTAACACTTAAAACAAGAAATACAACAGACATATTAACAGTTAAAAACATTATGGGCTAGATTACAAGTGGCGTACAAATGATTGTGCTAGTGTTCTCGCGATAATTTGCGCCCCCTTTCAAGTGCTTGATTTATGCTAGAATCCTTACCACAATCCCAGTGCTGTGGTTAACTGTTTTGGGAAATTAAAATGTGTCACAAAGCACTTAAAAAATACATGTATTGTAACAGACGAAAAGTTCATATAAAATATAATATATAAGATGATGTAGACAGGTGTGGGATCTTCTCCTATATATCCCCCACTCAGATGTGCACTTACTTCAAAAACCCTCAATCATATGAGGTAAGGATGATTCGTGTCAGCGAAAAAATGGCACCTCCCGGAGTATGGAAACTGGATCACCAGAGCTGTATCTCCCCCTGATATCAGTTGTAAAGAACTCTGTATAAGCACCTGGTTGTCAATCTTGCTTCACAGCTTGTGTGCAGGTTCAAATGAAAACTCCCGGTCATATCTTGCAATTCAATCCTCAGTGTGTGGTGGACAATCGCATGAAGAGGACCTCCATGTCGAATCGATAGACCTCTGCCTTGGACCTTCTCCTCCGCGCATCAACCTCTCCACCTCTTTACTGATAAAGAAGATGCCAGTCCCGCAATGGATGAAGATGCTGCCTGGATGAAGATGGAGCCGCCGGGATGAAGATCGTTCAAGCGGGACTTCAACAACTGTGATTACAAAATGGTGCTCTAGTCAAGATTCAGTATCAAATTAGTGAGATCACATACACCAGATGCCTGTGGCTCTGGTGACATCACAGCTTTTTTGGAGTGCTATTTAGCACCCAGGGCTGGATGTTGCTGAGCCACAGGATGTGTACCTGATCCGGTCTTGGAGTGCAGTTCCCTTCCATGTTTTGTATTTTCTATGGGTGATTACAGCCACCTGTGCACCCCTTCTTTGTTCTCAGTTTGTTTGGCTTTGTGAGCTCGCATGATGGTGTGGCTGTGTTAGGGACTCAGGCAATGGAAAGGACCTTGACGTGGTGCCTGAGCTTTCCCATTTGGCCAGATGCGGTGACTAACCTTGCCAGTTGTGATTTTATCTTAGCTGTGAGCTAGCTGGTGAGTGCTGGGTGTTTCTATGTGTTGTATTACTTTTTATTTGTAATCTCCCTTGTTTCTTGCACCCATTCCGGACTGGGGTTAACTGCCTGTGGCTCTGGTGACATCACAGCTTTTTTGGAGTGCTATTTAGCACCCAGGGCTGGATGTTGCTGAGTCACAGGATGTGTACCTGATACGGTCTTGGAGTGCAGTTCCCTTCCATGTTTTGTATTTTCTATGGGTGATTACAGCCACCTGTGCACCCCTTCTTTGTTCTCAGTTTGTTTGGCTTTGTGAGCTCGCATGATGGTGTGGCTGTGTTAGGGACTCAGGCAATGGAAAGGACCTTGACGTGGTGCCTGAGCTTTCCCATTTGGCCAGATGCGGTGACTAACCTTTCCAGTTGTGATTTTATCTTAGCTGTGAGCTAGCTGGTGAGTGCTGGGTGTTTCTATGTGTTGTATTACTTTTTATTTGTAATCTCTCTTGTTTCTTGCACCCATTCCGGACTGGGGTTAACTGCCTGTGGCTCTGGTGACATCACAGCTTTTTTGAAGTGCTATTTAGCACCCAGGGCTGGATGTTGCTGAGTCACAGGATGTGTACCTGATCCGTTCTTGGAGTGCAGTTCCCTTCCATGTTTTGTATTTTCTATGGGTGATTACAGCCACCTGTGCACCCCTTCTTTGTTCTCAGTTTGTTTGGCTTTGTGAGCTCGCATGATGGTGTGGCTGTGTTAGGGACTCAGGCAATGGAAAGGACCTTGACGTGGTGCCTGAGCTTTCCCATTTGGCCAGATGTGGTGACTAACCTTTCCAGTTGTGATTTTATCTTAGCTGTGAGCTAGCTGGTGAGTGCTGGGTGTTTCTATGTGTTGTATTACTTTTTATTTGTAATCTCCCTTGTTTCTTGCACCCATTCCGGACTGGGGTTAACTGCCTGTGGCTCTGGTGACATCACAGCTTTTTTGGAGTGCTATTTAGCACCCAGGGCTGGATGTTGCTGAGTCACAGGATGTGTACCTGATCCGGTCTTGGAGTGCAGTTCCCTTCCATGTTTTGTATTTTCTATGGGTGATTACAGCCACCTGTGCACCCCTTCTTTGTTCTCAGTTTGTTTGGCTTTGTGAGCTCGCATGATGGTGTGGCTGTGTTAGGGACTCAGGCAATGGAAAGGACCTTGACGTGGTGCCTGAGCTTTCCCATTTGGCCAGATGTGGTGACTAACCTTTCCAGTTGTGATTTTATCTTCGCTGTGAGCTAGCTGGTGAGTGCTGGGTGTTTCTATGTGTTGTATTACTTTTTATTTGTAATCTCCCTTGTTTCTTGCACCCATTCCAGACTGGGGTTAACTGCCTGTGGCTCTGGTGACATCACAGCTTTTTTGGAGTGCTATTTAGCACCCAGGGCTAGATGTTGCTGAGTCACAGGATGTGTACCTGATCCGGTCTTGGAGTGCAGTTCCCTTCCATGTTTTGTATTTTCTATGGGTGATTACAGCCACCTGTGCACCCCTTCTTTGTTCTCAGTTTGTTTGGCTTTGTGAGCTCGCATAATGGTGTGGCTGTGTTAGGGACTCAGGCAATGGAAAGGACCTTGATGTGGTGCCTGAGCTTTCCTATTTGGCCAGATGCGGTGACTAACCTTTCCAGTTGTGATTTTATCTTAGCTGTGAGCTAGCTGGTGAGTGCTGGGTGTTTCTATGTGTTTTATATATATATATATATATATATATATATATATAAATATATATATATAAAACAGCAAATAGAATGAAGCACTCACTGGACTTTGGGTATCTTGAAAAACGTATTTATTTGTGACGTTTCGGGACCTCTAACGTCCCTTCTTCAAACAATACAATAGTGCAAATGAGCAAGCTTATAAAGGCCTGTAAACCCTTCCCCCGATTGTGAACCAATCAGCACAACTGGTGTGTAAGCACTGTGTACCCACCCTTACAGGTGGCTTTAGTTTGCAAAAAAACATAAATATTATAAAAATGCCCAGTTTGGTATAATGGGCTAATGGATATATTGTGACGGGCCATATGGAGGTGAGTGACTATTACCATGAACCATGATGTGGATACAGAGGGCAGTACTTTATGCACGATTTTCATGCTAGTAGGTGGATGAGATGAATGTTATCTACACCTTTAACTTGGTGAGCTTGCTGATCGAGCACCAGATTGAGTTATACTAAGCTTGTCTGAGTCTGTTAACTGTGATCGGTGTGACATTTACTTTTGTGTAGGTATATTCCTATGTTGTCAGTGGGGACCATGGATACCTGTGAATTTTGGAAGGTGTGGCGGTACTATGGCTACTGCTGTTAGTGGTTTCTATGACCACCTATATTAGAGGTGTGGTTGGTTTGTACCCAATCACTTACCTTTTAATGCGGTCCGGTCCATTTCACATGCAAGACCGGGGAGCCTGTTGTCTGGGGGAGGATATGTGTGATGTTACGATGCATCACCAGGGATATTTGACAAACATATAACTTTATTTCAAACACTTGGTATAACACTTTGTTTAACCCATTATACCAAACTGGGCATTTTTATAATATTGATGTTTTTTTGTAAACTAAAGCCACCTGTAAGGGTGGGTACACAGTGCTTACACACAAGTTGTGCTGATTGGTTCACAACCGGGGGGAAGTGTTTACAGGCCTTTTTAAGCTTGCTCATTTGCACTATTGTATTGTCAGAAGAAGGGACGTTTGAGGTCCCGAAACTTCACGAATAAATAGGTTTCACACGATACCCAAAGTCCAGTGAGTGCTTCATTCTATTTGCTGTTTAATACTCTTTTCAAGAGCACCCTGGCAGTTGCAGGATGGTGGTGAGAGTGCACATACCTTTGAACTTTCTCTACTAATATATATAAATATATA
Source organism: Bombina bombina (assembly GCF_027579735.1). Classification (NCBI taxonomy): domain Eukaryota; kingdom Metazoa; phylum Chordata; class Amphibia; order Anura; family Bombinatoridae; genus Bombina; species Bombina bombina. Next base: position 753,537,957 of record NC_069501.1, on the reverse strand, counting down.
TATATTTATACTGACATACAGTATATACACATATAAACACATTAATATGTATGTACACACATGTAGACACACACACACACATATATATATATATATATATATATATATATATATATATATACACACACATATATAGGCAGAAGCAAAGGAAGTCACTCACAGGGTCTTGCATAGAATACACATAGTATTTATTTTGACATTTCGAGTATCACCACGTTTTCAAAAACAGCATAATAGTAAACAGTATACTCACCACCTTTAATACCCCTGCACAGCAAACAATTAGTGTGGCATTCACCCCGGCAACGGGAAGTCAACCACCGTCCCATGACGCAACGTCACGCACATAGGCATAGCAACTGGTCGCTCAGCTGTGAGTGCCGTGTGTACATTTAAAAACATCAATAAACAAAGTGACAGGAGCAATGCACAACAAGATAGGAATACGGTTAATAGCTGCATGCGATGAGCTGTAATAAAGCAAGAGGATACTAGTGGATAATGCCCAAACGAGTGGTCTATACAATATTCAAAGTGACAATAGCCGGCATAAACCATAACAACCTAGCTATCATCATAGAAGCGGAGAATACTTCAAAATAGCTGCAGGCAATGGGGCAGTACATACAGCCTATAAAAATACAGACACCTTATATATTGAACTATTTATCCGCATATGCGCCGGCCATCCCAAGGTATAAGTACATAGTTAAAGATCATCAATAAAAAAGGGGGAAAAAGGGGAACATCCCAAAACATATCAACCTAGCCAGCATTATAGTTGAGGCGGAGAATATTTCATTATGGCTGTAGGCAATGGGGAAATACATAGAGCCTAAAAAGTACAAAATATATTTAACTGTATCTGTATATGAGAAGACAACCTCCTCAGTTATAAGTGCATAGTTAAAGTACATCAGAATTGAGATAGGACAACATCCCAAAACATAAGCAGAGCATAATGTATAGGGCCATCAGTAAGATATAATTCCTTTACAGACAGCAGTGCCAGTCAAGGTGGACATTCAGACCCCGAGGGGTCATAGTCCCTAGGTTGAAAATCCAACGTGGTTCCCTTTGCAAGAGAATTTTGGCCCTATCACCCCCCCTAGCCAGTGGGGGGATGTGGTCAATAATAATGTATTTGAGATCAGTCACTCTGTGCCCAGCCTCAGCGAAGTGCCGAGCCACCAGCTGATCTGACGTTCCTTTATCCAATGCTGAACGTATTGCAGATCGGTGGTTGGCCAGGAATGTGAGGAAAATTGTACTAAACGAAAGGAGTACAGACATAACTTAACCAACAAAGAAAGAAGAGCTCTTAAAATATTACAAGAGGATAACACCATAGTCTTGAGGGAGGCAGACAAAGGTGGTGCAGTGGTCTTGCAGGACTAGACTGACTACAAAAAAGAAGTGATGCGACAATTGGAGGACAAGGACACCTATTGCTTAATGCAGGGCAATCCAAGTAAACAATTCAAAACGATGTTGGATGAAATGATACAATTGTTACTCAAAAACAACTTAATTGACACAAATACCAGTGAATACATGACTGTTAAGTACCCTAGGACACCTGTTCTGTACATGCTACTTAAGGTGCATAAGAGCTTGGATGCCCCCCTGGGAGACCAATTGTGTCAGCTCTTGGCTCCCTGCTACAACCAATAGCGACGTATATAGATTACATACTCCAACCAATTGTCCGCAATATACCTTCTTAACTTTTGGATTCAGCATCTATGCTAAAACTTGTCTTGGATTTACTTCCTTTAACTGAGAATGCGTGGCTGGTCACATTGGATGTGACCAGCCTATACTCGGTCATTCCCCACCAGGAGGGAATAGCAACCACAAGAAGACAATTACTCAAGTACCCATATGTATGACCACCTGCTGATGCCATATGTGAAATGCTGAGGCTATGCTTGGAGCTCAATTACTTCCGCTTTGAGAGATCCTTCTACTTACAGGTTGCAGGTACGGAGATGGGGTCGAATATGGCCCTATCATACTCCAACCTGCTTATGGCGGAATTCAAAAATGAGGGTACTCAACAGTTCAAAGACCACAGGATACAACTTTTCAAGTGGTACATTGACGACTTGTTCCTCCTATGGACAGGCACAGAGGAGCAACTACTGGATTGGTTTGATGAACTGAATAAGGTACATCCTACTGTCAAGTTTAAGCTAGTGTATGACAGGGACACAATAGACTTTCTTGACTTAAGAATTTTCAAGTGTGGTAAGGTCTTGAACACTACCCTCTACAGCAAACCAACAGACAAGAACTCCATCTTGCATGCTACCAGCTGCCATCCACCTAGCCTCAAGAAAGCACTTCCAGTGTCCCAATTTAAGAGGGTGGCCAGGAACAACTCTACAGGGGGACTTAGGGAATTACAACTTACTGATATGATGATGAAATTCAGGCAGAGAGGCTGTAATCAGAAAATACTGATGACAGTAAGGAAGCTGTGGTGGGCATGACACAAAAAATAACTTTTATATGGCTCCAGGAATAGAACTCTGGAAGATAAGCTTATGTTCACCACAACATACACCAAGGGTAAAGAGGGGATTGCTGATACCCTGAAAAATAATTGGGGACTGCTAGCTTCCGATAGTGACCTACCCTTTAAACCCATGCCTCCACCCAGAATCGGATATCGCAGTGCGACCTCTCTGAGAGACCATCTAATTAAAACAGACCCTAGGGGTTGTTACTATAGCGACACCTGGCTAAAACCTAAAGCAGGTTGTTTTCAGTGTCTGGGATGCAATACCTGCGGGGGCCTGACAACTGGCAGTTTCTTCAGTCATCCATACTCTACAAAAAAAATTAAAATCAGACATAGAGTAACCTGCACCACGAAGTATATTGTCTACCTTCTACACTGTGTATGTGGAATGTTTCACGTAGGGAAGACGGTGGATGACCTGAGGACCAGAATGGACAACCACCAGTCTACAATACATTCAGCATTGGATAAAGGAACATTAGATCAGCTGGTGGCTCAGCACTTCGCTGAGGCTGGGCACAGAGTGACTGATCTCAAATACATTATTATTGACCACATCCCCCCACTGGCTAGGGGGGGTGGTAGGGCCAAAATTCTCTTGCAAAGGAAATCACGTTGGATTTTCAACCTAGGGACTATGACCCTGTATTCTCCGCTTCTATGATGATAGCTAGGTTGTTAAGGTTTATGCCGGCTATTGTCACTAAGAATATTGTATAGACCACTCATTTGGGCATTATCCACTAGTATCCTCTTGCCTTATTACAGCCCATCGCATGCCACTATTAACCGTATTCCTATCATGTTGTGCATTGCTCCTGTCACTTTGTTTATTGATGTTTTTAAACGTACACACGGCACTCACAGCTGAGCGTCCGGTTGCTATGCCTACGCGCGTGACATTGCGTCACGTGACGGCGGTTGAATTCCGGGTGCCGGGGTGAATGCCACACTAATCGTTTGCTGTGCAGGGGTATTAAAGGGGGTGAGTATACTGTTTACTATTATGCTGTTTTTAAAAACGGGGTGATACCCGAAACGTCAAAATAAATACTATGTGTATTCTATGCAAGACCCTGTGAGTGACTTCCTTTGCTGCTGCCTTTATGTACTTTTGAAGTGCACCCGGGGCAAGGTGAGCTTAACAAGCTACTTATAGCTGTATAGCTGGAGTGCTGCTACATCTTTCTTATATATATATATATATATATATATATATATATATATTATATATATATATATATATATATATATGCATTAGAGCCATTTGCTATTAAGTAGATCAAAACATGTAAATGCATTCCAATGTTCTGTACATAGAAGAATATATTTTTTGTATTTATAAATAGCTATTCCTGAATATATATGCATATATCTATAGCTATATAAAATCATCTATTTATATAGGTATACATCCAACAAAGGCACCTGAGTGTCATTTTACTATTAAGGCGTATATCAAGTAAATGTAAAGCAAGTAACACTGGCAGAGGAAGCAGGAGGCATGAGGTCAAAATAACATTGAAAGCAAAACTGGTCAACTTGAACTTTGGGATGAAACGGGTAAGGTTGAATTTGCAGAAAATACCTTATATTGCACAGGTCAGCGTCCTGTAGAGAATCTGGCCTGCTGACCATAAATTGATATGCATACAGACACCAACATAAACAGACAGCACATACTATTGGTGTATAAAATAAAGTAATTGGGCTTATCCTACTAAAGGATGTTTCACAAACACCTTTAATTGCAAGGACTTATTTCCTTTGGCCTAGATTTAGAGTTCGGCGGTAGCCGTCAAAACCAGCGTTAGAGGCTCCTAACGCTGGTTTTGGCCGCCCGCTGGTATTTGGAGTCAGTGATTAAAGGGTCTAACGCTCACTTTTCAGCCGCGACTTTTCCATACCGCAGATCCCCCTACGCCATTTGCGTAGCCTATCTTTTCAATGGGATCTTTCTAACGCCGGTATTTAGAGTCGTTTCTGCAGTGAGCGTTGGAGCTCTAACGCCAAAATTCCAGCCGCCTGAAAAAAGTCAGTAGTTAAGAGCTTTCTGGCTAACGCCGGTTTATAAAGCTCTTAACTACTGTACCCTAAAGTACACTAACACCCATAAACTACCTATGTACCCCTAAACCGAGGTCCCCCCACACCGCCGCCACTCGATTAAAATTTTTAACCCCTAATCTGCCGACCGCCACCTACGTTATATTTATGTACCCCTAATCTGCTGCCCCTAACCCCGCCGACCCCTGTATTATATTTATTCACCCCTAACCTGCCCCCCACAACGTCGCCGCCAGCTACTTACAATAATTAACCCCTAATCTTCCGACCGCAAATCGCCGCCACCTACGTTATCCCTATGTACCCCTAATCTGCTGCCCCTAACACCGCCGACCCCTATATTATATTTATTAACCCCTAATCTGCCCCCCTCAACGTCGCCGACACCTGCCTACACTTATTAACCCCTAATCTGCCGAGCGGACCTGAGCGCTACTATAATAAAGTTATTAACCCCTAATCCGCCTCACTAACCCTATCATAAATAGTATTAACCCCTAATCTGCCCTCCCTAACATCGCCGACACCTACCTTCAATTATTAACCCCTAAACTTCCGATCGGAGCTCACCGCTATTCTAATAAATGGATTAACCCCTAAAGCTAAGTCTAACCCTAACACTAACACCCCCCTAAGTTAAATATAATTTTTATCTAACGAAATAAATTAACTCTTATTAAATAACTTATTCCTATTTAAAGCTAAATACTTACCTGTAAAATAAATCCTAATATAGCTACAATATAAATTATAATTATATTATAGCTATTTTAGGATTAATATTTATTTTACAGGTAACTTTGTATTTATTTTAACCAGGTACAATAGCTATTAAATAGTTAATAACTATTTAATAGCTACCTAGTTAAAATAATTACAAAATTACCTGTAAAATAAATCCTAACCTAAGTTATAATTAAACCTAACACTACCCTATCAATAAAATAATTAAATAAACTACCTACAATTACCTACAATTAACCTAACACTACACTATCAATAAATTAATTAAATACAATTCCTACAAATAAATACAATTAAATAAACTAGCTAAAGTACAAAAAATAAAAAAGAACTAAGTTACAGAAAATAAAAAAATATTTACAAACATAAGAAAAATATTACAACAATTTTAAACTAATTACACCTACTCTAAGCCCCCTAATAAAATAACAAATCCCCCCAAAATAAAAAATTCCCTACCCTATTCTAAATTAAAAAAGTTACAAGCTCTTTTACCTTACCAGCCCTGAACAGGGCCCTTTGCGGGGCATGCCCCAAGAATTTCAGCTCTTTTGCCTGTAAAAGAATAAATACAATACCCCCCCCCAACATTACAACCCACCACCCACATACCCCTAATCTAACCCAAACCCCCCTTAAATAAACCTAACACTAAGCCCCTGAAGATCTTCCTACCTTGTCTTCACCATCCAGGTATCACCGATCCGTCCTGGCTCCAAGATCTTCATCCAACCCAAGCGGGGGTTGGCGATCCATAATCCGGTGCTCCAAAGTCTTCCTCCTATCCGGCAAGAAGAGGACATCCGGACCGGCAAACATCTTCTCCAAGCGGCATCTTCGATCTTCTTCCATCCGGTGCGACGCGGATCCATCCTCTTCTTCCGATGTCTCCCGACTAATGACGGTTCCTTTAAGGGACGTCATCCAAGATGGCATCCCTCGAATTCCGATTGGCTGATAGGATTCTATCAGCCAATCGGAATTAAGGTAGGAATTTTCTGATTGGCTGATGGAATCAGCCAATCAGAATCAAGTTCAATCCGATTGGCTGATCCAATCAGCCAATCAGATTGAGCTCGCATTCTATTGGCTGTTCCGATCAGCCAATAGAATGCGAGCTCAATCTGATTGGCTGATGGGATCGGCCAATCGGATTGAACTTGATTCTGATTGGCTGATTCCATCAGCCAATCAGAAAATTCCCACCTTAATTCCGATTGGCTGATAGAATCCTATCAGCCAATCGGAATTCGAGGGACGCCATCTTGGATGACGTCCCTTAAAGGAACCGTCATTAGTCGGGAGACATCGGAAGAAGAGGATGGATCCGCGTCGCCTGCTTCAAGATGGACCCGCTCCGCACCGGATGGAAGAAGATCGAAGATGCCGCTTGGAGAAGATGTTTGCCGGTCCGGATGTCCTCTTCTTGCCGGATAGGAGGAAGACTTTGGAGCACCGGATTATGGATTGCCAACCCCCGCTTGGGTTGGATGAAGATCTTGGAGCCAGGACGGATCGGTGATACCTGGATGGTGAAGACAAGGTAGGAAGATCTTCAGGGGCTTAGTGTTAGGTTTATTTAAGGGGGGTTTGGGTTAGATTAGGGGTATGTGGGTGGTGGGTTGTAATGTTGGGGGGGGGGTATTGTATTTATTCTTTTACAGGCAAAAGAGCTGAAATTCTTGGGGCATGCCCCGCAAAGGGCCCTGTTCAGGGCTGGTAAGGTAAAAGAGCTTGTAACTTTTTTAATTTAGAATAGGGTAGGGAATTTTTTATTTTGGGGGGATTTGTTATTTTATTAGGGGGCTTAGAGTAGGTGTAATTAGTTTAAAATTGTTGTAATATTTTTCTTATGTTTGTAAATATTTTTTTATTTTCTGTAACTTAGTTCTTTTTTATTTTTTGTACTTTAGCTAGTTTATTTAATTGTATTTATTTGTAGGAATTGTATTTAATTAATTTATTGATAGTGTAGTGTTAGGTTAATTGTAGGTAATTGTAGGTAGTTTATTTAATTATTTTATTGATAGGGTAGTGTTAGGTTTAATTATAACTTAGGTTAGGATTTATTTTACAGGTAATTTTGTAATTATTTTAACTAGGTAGCTATTAAATAGTTATTAACTATTTAATAGCTATTGTACCTGGTTAAAATAAATACAAAGTTACCTGTAAAATAAATATAAATCCTAAAATAGCTATAATATAATTATAATTTATATTGTAGCTATATTAGGATTTATTTTACAGGTAAGTATTTAGCTTTAAATAGGAATAAGTTATTTAATAAGAGTTAATTTATTTCGTTAGATAAAAATTATATTTAACTTAGGGGGGTGTTAGTGTTAGGGTTAGACTTAGCTTTAGGGGTTAATCCATTTATTAGAATAGCGGTGAGCTCCGATCGGAAGTTTAGGGGTTAATAATTGAAGGTAGGTGTCGGCGATGTTAGGGAGGGCAGATTAGGGGTTAATACTATTTATGATAGGGTTAGTGAGGCGGATTAGGGGTTAATAACTTTATTATAGTAGCGCTCAGGTCCGCTCGGCAGATTAGGGGTTAATAAGTGTAGGCAGGTGTCGGCGACGTTGTGGGGGGCAGATTAGGGGTTAATAAATATAACATAGGGGTCGGCGATGTTAGGGCAGCAGATTAGGGGTACATAGGGATAACGTAGGTGGCGGCGTTTTACGGAGCGGCAGATTAGGGGTTAAAAGTGTAATGCAGGGGTCAGCGATAGCGTGGGCGGCAGATTAGGGGTTAATAAGTGTAAGGCTAGGGGTGTTTAGACTCGGGGTACATGTTAGAGTGTTAGGTGCAGACGTAGGAAGTGTTTCCCCATAGCAAACAATGGGGCTGCGTTAGGAGCTGAACGCTGCTTTTTTGCAGGTGTTAGGTTTTTTTTCAGCTCAAACAGCCCCATTGTTTCCTATGGGAGAATCGTGCACGAGCACGTTTTTGATGCCGGCCGCGTCCGTAAGCAGCTCTGGTATCGAGAGTTGCATTTGCGGTAAAAATGCTCTACGCTCCTTTTTTGGAGCCTAACGCAGCATTTGTTTGAACTCTCGATACCAGAGTTAAATTTATGGTGCGGCCAGAAAAAAACCCGCGGAGCGTTAACAGCCCTTTTACCGCCGAACTCTAAATCTAGGCCTTAGTGTGTACACATGTATTTCACTTGCAAACCTCATCCCAGCTATCTCTGGAAGAACTAAGAGGAATTCCAATCGGAGAGAAAGCAGGAAGCTGGAAGGACATGAATCTTCCTTCCTTGATGAGCACAATTTTTCTTTGGTAAAACATTGAACTTTTTTTAAAACAACTTTAAAATAACTAAACTATACACAGATGAACACCTGTTTAACGTCAAGATCCAGGGTGTCCATACTTTGTCTAACTCACATTGTGCATAGCCAACTTAGCTTCAGTTCCTCACACCCTCCTTTTTCCCCTCTCCTTCCTTTCCAGTGTTGGCTGAGACCTCCATTTCTGACAGCAACTCCAGACTCCTCCTCTGTCACAGAGTCTCACCCACTTAAGATGCAATAGTCCTATGTCTGCTGAGGTGAGCTAAATAACCCCAGAGCAAGCCACACAGGAATATAAACACCATGTGTTTCACGCAGTGTGGTGTGTTCACACAGAAAGACTGCTGACAGGCTTGCATTTAGTGTATTGTAAGAAGTGTTAATGACCATTACTAGAAGGTCTCACTATCCCTCTAACCAGACTGTGCTCTAGCTCCTCCCATCAGCAGCAACAGTATTTACTGAAGCGTATTTGTTCTCTGTCCAGGGGGGACTTAGTTCACCCTGTGAAAATAGTGCAGGAACTCCATTCCCATGCATTCCCACTGGACTTGACCCCTGCATACAAGTCATTATAAAATAATGTAAAACACTTTTTTAATGTTGTTATTAGTTCTAAAATATGCATAATTAAGTTAATATAATTATTTAATTGCACATTATTTAGTAATGTTGGCCTTTCTGCTAACAGTCTACAGACAAAGGAGTCCAATTTTATTGTAAGTGTATTCTGCTGTAACAGTCAATATGTATATGTAATAAGCAGACCCAATGATCCAGAGAAAATCTAAAATATCTAAATTAGAGTGAAGAAATCTCTTTCTATTACATTAGACACAATCTAAACTTTAAAAGATCTTTAGTCTACTAAGTCTCTATTCTGGTATAGTTTTAATGAAACCACATGAAATTACAATGTTATCAACAATTCTGATTGTAATAAAATTGTGGTTGGGGAAAAATGGAAGTTTTTGTTTTTTCTTTTCAATCCTAAAGATTTAAATGAAACATTTTACATTGATCCAGGGGGGAAAAAATCCCCTAAAAAAGAAAAATATTTTATTTTATTTTAAAATGTATTTTTTAATTTTTGGTTGGTGTATGCTGTTTTTATGATGCAAGCAGGCATTATTCAATTAATGCAAACCAGGAAGGAGCACCAGAATAGATTGACAGTTTCTCTCAGCCTGTAAGTGGAAGGTTCTGGTGTTTTCTAAATGTCTTAATAGATTTGTAGAGATATTACAAGTGTAAAGTGCCCATATATAGGCTTCCTTCGTGAATACAACTCTGTTTCAGACTCCCACTTTTGCGGATATCACCAAGTTAAATGTAGTAAAGTACTATCACATATGCATCCCAAGTAATATATAAACGGAAGGCTTACCACACCGGTGGCGATCTAAGAGCGATAGAAGTTTGCTCCGTTTGTATCCTCTGTGTTCCCACAGTAATCGCTCACCTCTGTGTAGCTGTTTGTATCACCTGCTTCCCAAATCACGTGCAGCCTCCCTTTCACACCGGAACATATTCCTCGGTATGAGGTTCTAAATTACTAAGTTAGCTGAGGTTCTCCAAAACCCTCTTGATCAAAAACAAAGCAAGCAACACCAATATTGCTGTCCCAGTAATGAAAAAGATAGGAAGAGATTCCATTAGTTAAAAGTTCAATTTATTAAGTTTAGACATTAAAACAGAGGCACATCATACAAACACACTCCACAGCTGACGCGTTTCCTGCCTCACGGGCAGTTCATCAGAGCTGATGATGAACTGCCCGTGAGGCAGGAAATGCATCAGCTGTGGAGTGTTTGTATGCTGTGCCGCTGTTTTAACTATTGGAATCTCTCCCTAACTTTTTCCTTACAGGGACAGCGATATTGGTGTTGCTTGCTTAGTTTCTGGTGTTTTCTAGCCAACCAGCATTCTCATGGGGAGGGAGGGAGGGAATTGAAAGGCCAATTTTTAACTTATTGCAGACTGCTCAGAGGTTCAGATCTGTTAGTCTTCACTGTGCTAGTAGCATAGCAATAGCAGTTGCCAGTCAATGTGTGACTGTGCCCTCCAATTATACTACTTTAAAAAACTTATTGGACTTAAATATATTATACTATAGTATAGTACACTACTTATATTATTTTAAAATAAAATACAAGTTATTTGTTTAAAACTTTTTATTAAGTTAGTAGCTTTCATTTTATAAATGTATTCATTCATTTGTTGCATAGCTAAGGGGCTGCTGGCTTTGCACTTAGTAACCCAAATATTTTCTTTAATGATTCAGATAGCGCTAGAGCAAACATTTGTAAGCAACTTTTCATTTTAGTGCTATTACTAATTTTGCTTCTCGGTATCCTAGCTGAACACATTGTTAAGCCAATGAGAAGAGGTATAAATGGGAAGCCACCAAGCATCCTTCCTGCTTCTGAGCCTCAGCCTACCTGTAGGTATACTTTTCAACAAAGGATACCAAGAAAAAGAAGCAAATTAGATAAAATAAGTGTTAAGTTGTTTAAAAGTGCATGCTCTATCTGATTCATGAATGAAAAAAAAATGTTTCATGTCCCTTTAAGTATAAACAGTATAGTAACGTTATGTACCTATAGTATACTATTAGTTGTTACTGTACATTCAAGTAAACTTTTAGCTTTAACAAATATGCAGTGCACAAAAATTAAGTGAATAAATAAAAGAATAAGTTTAAGAATGAAATAGAATGACAAAATTAACGCTAATATAGCTGATAACAGCTTCAGATAAAGAAAAAGGGAAAAAAAATCTGCACTGTAGCTTAAAATTAACAGTTTAGTTTGAAACAAAAAATTTCTAATGAAATTTGTCCCAAACAAACACGACTATGAACAAAAATGAACTAAAACAAAAATTGTAATTACATTTTTTCCTGTGCACATCTCTAATAGACATGGATCTACAGAGCACTCTACCATACCAACTGAGGGACTGTTATGCATTTAGCATTTATCATTGCACAAGCATTTCTAGTTAAATGCTTGTGCAATGCCGCCCCGGCTCACCGGTGGCCAATTGGCCGCTAGCAGGGGGGGGGGGGTCAATCATCCTGATCATATTGGGATGATTGCTTCTTAACTTCCGTTTCAGGCGAGCCTGAAAAGATGGGCATAGAATGCAGCATCCGCTGCTTAATAAATCTACCCCTTTGTCTTGCAGTCAAATGAGCATCTTTATAGGTTGGGTTGCCATTTGAGGTGCTATTTCTACAGTGGTGCACACTAAACCCAAAAAGTATTGCTGCAGTTGCTTTTATATTTTTTTCTCAATGTTTGGATCTGATTTTGGCTGGGGCTGGAGAAAGTGATAATGAATTTTATTTTCTACAATTGTTATGATTCTGAATATTCCTCAGGAATCTCTTATGATCCTAACTATAATCATTACTTTTTTTTTTTATTTCCCACATTTGGTTTCCAACATTATTAGAGATGTTACTCTTCCATGCTGTTTTCACTTGCTTTCATTTATGCTGTTAATTCCTGCAGAGAATGCCCTACTCTTTCTTCTCCAAGAGTGTAGTCTTATGATGTCATTCAATAGTGTATCATAACCGTTTTAGTATTGGATTCCTTATCATAGAGAACAAAAATAAATAAATCAAAAACAAATCAAAACAATAAAATACTAAGGGAAAGATTAGAAGTGACACGCTATTTAGTGCTTTCGCTTGAACATTATCAACTCCAAAAGTAATCTTTTTGTGCGTGCGAGTTAGTGCGTGCAAGTTAGTGCGTGCTTCAGGTTGCATGCTTTAGGTCTAATGCATTGTTGGGTTAGCGTACATGATGAACTAGTTGTCTTAAAGGGACACTGTACCCAATTTTTTTCTTTTGTAATTCAGAAAGAGCATGCAATTTTAAGCAACTTTCTAATTGACTCCTATTATCAATTTTTCTTCGTTCTCTTGCTATTATTATTTGAAATAGAAGGCATCTAACCTTTTTTTGTGGTTTCAGTACTCTGGACAGCACTTTTTTTATTGGTGGATGAATTTATCCACCAATCAGCAAGGACAACCCAGGTTGTTCACCAAAAATGGGCCGGCATCTAAACTTACATTCTTGCATTTCAAATAAAGATACCAAGAGAATGAAGAAAATTTGATAATAGGAGTAAATTAGAAAGTTGCTTAAAATTTCATGCTCAATCTGAATCACAAATGAAAAAATTTGGGTACAGTGTCCCTTTAAGGAGTGTTATCTAAATCTTAAATATTAAAAAATATTAATAATAATTATTCTGTGGATTATTTATACTTTTTTTGTACATCTATAATAATTATTTACATGAATTATTAATATTTTTTCAATATTTTATATTTAATAAATAAATAACACACCTTACTATAACTCATGTTGGCTTAGCGCACATGAAGAATAAATGTACTTCTGTCGGGTTTGCACACATAAACAGTTTATTTTAATGTATTTATGTTGTGTTTGGTGCAACTTTTATTTTATCGCTAACCCTTTACGTGAGGTATTCAGTCGTGCTAACTTGACGCACAGTAAATTTGATTATGCTTGAGCGTTTATTTTGAGCTTTTATTATGCACTCAAAAAAATAACGAGCCCATGATATCCCAATATCACTCAGGCACAAATTTTAGCATGCCACTTGTTATCTAGCCCCAAATTGTTATAATTTGTCTACTTAGGCTCTCAGCAAAGAGATACATATATAGCCTTTGTCACACTGCACCTATTTATTTTTATAAGATTTAGGGCTCCATGTACGAAGCAGCGAAAGCTGCTCCGGAGCCTTTGCGGGGCAGGTTCGCATATGCGAGCCTGCTTCCCGCAATGTAAGAAGCAGTGGTCATTAGACCGCTGCTTCCTACACCCTACGCCACCTTTTAGGTGGCGAAGCAAAATCACTGAGAGCTTGCACGCTCTCTGTGATTGACAGCACCTTCAGTCGCGTGATTGGTCGCGCGACTGAGAGGGCGGGCATTACACACTCCGCTGAGTGTGTAATGATACATACGGGCAAGCGGATCAATAGATCCGCTGCCCGTGTGTAGCGGAGGCGGGCGGACAGCTTCGCGAGTTAAGAAGCTGTCCGCCCGCTTCTTAGTACATGGAGCCCTTAATGTCTTAGAGTGAGACAGTGTCTAGATGTAATTTCAAATGAGCACTCATTAACTATAATATCCTCATTTTTAATTATGTTTAACAGATATTTAATAGATGTAACCCCTAGTTGCGAGTGTCAATGCTTACACTCTTGGACCCTTGAGATATATATATATATATATATATATATATATATATATATATATATAAAACTAAGAACTGTATGGAGTCATTAATAGCAGTGCATGAAACATAAGCTGTAGGCACTTGAAGACCATACCTTAAAGGGACTTTAAACACTTGTCATTAGGTTGTTTGTTTTTTTTTATTCATAATGTTTCTTTTGGTTTTTTAAATGCAATTTGCTATTTATTTTTATTATATGTTTACTTTTTTTTTCTTTTTTTACATTTATTTCACTTTCTGACCGCTCCATGCAGACATGGCAGAAAGTTATGTGTAGACAAACCTCCCAGAAGTCTCTGCTTTGCTGTGAGCGCGCACGTATGTAGAGTTGTAGACAGCACACTGAGCACAGCATGACTAAAACTACAGCGATTATCTTAGTGTTTTTCCCTAAATAGTATCTTTTGAACTGGCCTCATCTGTAAGCTAATAAGTCATTATCATTTTTAAAAACAAAATGTATTTACCCTATTTTTTAATCTTACTTGTAGTGCGAGTGAAAGAGGGACCGCCCAACACACTGCTCAGGGAGACAGCTGCTGTCTCAAATATACTCTTATCTTTTACCCCTCTGTTTTTTCTATCCAAGCTCCCGGAGTCCCGCTCAGTTTATTGCACATCTTATACAGCTCTCTGTGCACCTCAGGTTATGTGACATTATAAATTGATGTACATAGAACAGAGCACTGTGGCTGACCTCTACATACTCGTAACACAAAAACAAATAAAGCATTCCCTTCCCTACACTATCTTTTAGGATCTTTGGAATGCCTGCTAAATAGACAAACCACTGATGCTGTCACATAACCTGAGGTGCACAGAGAGCGTGAGCTGTATAAGATGTGCAATAAACTGAGCAGGACTCCGGGAGCTTGGATAGAAAAAACAGAGGGGTAAAAGATAAGAGTATATTTGAGACAGCAGCTGTCTCCCTGAGCAGTGTGTTGGGCGGTCCCTCTTTCACTCGCACTACAAGTAAGATTAAAAAATAGGGTAAATACATTTTGTTTTTAAAAATAATAATGAATTATTAGCTTACAGATGAGGCCAGTTCAAAAGATACTATTTAGGGAAAAACACTAAGATAATCGCTGTAGTTTTAGTCATGCTGTGCTCAGTGTGCTGTCTACAACTCTACATACGTGCGCGCTCACAGCAAAGCAGAGACTTCTGGGAGGTTTGTCTACACATAACTTTCTGCCATGTCTGCACGGAGCGGTCAGAAAGTGAAATAAATGTAAAAAAAGTAAACATATAATAAAAATAAATAGCAAATTGCATTTAAAAAAACAAAAGAAACATTATGAATAAAAAAAACAAAATAACCTAATGGCAAGTGTTTAAAGTCCCTTTACTTGGTATGCGCATGCAAGTGAAGAAGGGAGTGCGCATTGAGTATCGCATAGAACGTGCGTTACAACATGTCAGCCAGCACTGCATTCAGTAGGCGGTGGTTTAGGGGTATTATGGAAAATAAAAAAAAAATGTGCAGATGCTAAATAAAGAAATAAAGAAAGAAATAATATCTAAAACAAAGCAAAATAGTTTTAAAAAAATTATAATTACATTAAAACAGATGGTGTTTAGGGTCCCTTTAACAGTTAGAATGTGTAAAGGCAGCAATAAAAATTACCGGTTGAGGGGATCTTATCAAATGGGACTAAGTGAACAAGAGCAGAGTCCAGTTTCTCAGGACCAAGTCCCGTGGAGAAATCCAAGTCAATGGTCATTTAACAGTAGTTATGGTTGTGAGGGTGCATTATGAATGTTGTATATATCCTAGGGATGCCTAATACAGTAAAATATTGCTAAACAAGAAGGGAGACATAAACATTATTGCCAGGATGAAACCTACCCGTTCCAAAAAAGGAGTAATTTAACTTATATAAGTACATGGTGCTGCACCGTAAAGTGTGGATATTAAAGTTGGGCAATCAATAGGAGTGATCTGTAAAGTTGTAGTCTAACTATTCTGATATAATCCATAGCCCATTTGTGCAGGGTGTCTGCGACATAAAACTTTCCTTAAAGATTCTCAGTGCAAATATGTTATGTTAGTCACAAGCCTGCATATTTATCATAACTCTCCTACTATTCCTACTTTAGGTATTTCCTTTTATTTCCTAAAGCTGTGGAGGCATGCTGCCCCGGCCGCTGGCAGCATACCGCTATATTCTGAGTAGTTAAGGAAAGTAGGGCAAGTACATAATAAAGTACAGAAAACAAGCTTAATCCACTGCATTTCTTAACATATCTGACTGCACTAGCTGTGTATGTATGGAAGTACTTCAGATATAACCATGATATATTCAAACACTGTTATTACCTCATAGATGCTACATTTGGGCTATGGGGAGTGCAGAACAGACAATAATTAAAAGTCCCTACAAAAATATATATTTGCATAAGTATGGAAAGTCTGAGTAGGACAATATTAGGTAATATGTACATATATTACTCCTATCTCCCCCGAACTTGTATCTTTTTAAAACAAATCAGGCCTTCATGAGCCACAGTAAATTATAATGGGAGATAGTGCAGCAAACGTTAGGTGAGTAAAAATAAGCCTTGTGGAATTACTCTTTGGAGGTTGTTTTTTTTTCGAGTTAAAACATTTAGACTGTCATTTCACCTCTGAGCTAAGTCAGCGTCTATCATCCTAAAAAGCATATTGATATAGAGTATAGTTGTAATCAGAGACTACCTATAGGTAGACATGGAGGTATATGTATCATCCCACTCTTGCTTTCTCGATGCTCCCAGTAATTATATTCACTGGTGTCAAAGACAGAATTATATCTACCCCACTCCAGATCTGGGGGGGTAAGAGTGATGTTGAGGGACAGTTCAGGTATATTGTTAACCTGATAGGCGCTGCCTTATATTGCTGCCCGTTCGCTTCACTGAGAGATCCATCTGTGATCTGTTGCAGTCTCTCTCCTGGGAATAGTGTACGGGAGGGCAAAACATCAACCCACCTTGTGTCATCTTGAAGTCGGGGGTCTGAGCAAACTGTCCTCTCATCTGGTGGACTTCCTTCTTGATTGGTCCCCACAGTGGTCTGGAGATCCTTGCTCTCTCATCTTCATCCACTTCTAGGTAAGAGACCATAGCATGAATCGCTGTGTCAGCTGGAGCACAGGACTGTTCAACATGCTTCGCTTCTGTTTCTGTTTTACTCTCTGTAGCTCTAGAGTCACTCTCATTGATTGGTGTCACTGTATAGCCTTCCTCAACAGGTAGGGAGATTGATAAGTGTGCTAGCTTTTTTTGTATCCCCCATATCTCCAATTCTGTAGGGCTTTTATTGTTTTGCTTGACTTGAAAAACGGGAGTTGAGTCTCCTAGTGTCTCAGGCTCTGCAAAGCGTATATAGTGTTCACGAAGTAGATTATCCAGTGCTCTCAGCAATGATATTTCAGTAGGCTCCATTTAGTAAATAGAAAGAATACAAGTTCCAGCTTCCAACAGCTGCTTTACCCGGATAGATGGTTGTGTTATGCTTCTCTGTGATCCTTTTTGTTCAGAAATAGCAGATATGAATGGCTTTGCAATTGTTTATAGTAATTAGATGGCCTAATTGCAGCTGCACACCACACTTCTGAAATTCCTGACAGTAAAAGGGTTAATAAGGTAACTTGTAAGGTTAATATTTGCTCTAATGTAAGGATTACCTTCCCACCACCTGACACCTCCCACCCATTGATCCATACATGATCTCTCCAAAACAGCCCCCACCCAAACTTTTAACCACAGTCAGTATGGAGTTTAGGGCTTTCTTTTTCCCCCTGCAGTGTAGGGATCCCTCCTCAACCCTCCCACCTGCCTGGTGCAGTAAGTGCTGCTCTAACCAAATCTGTCTCCAAAACAGCCCCCCACCCAAACTTTTAACCACTGTCAGTATGGAGTTTAGGGCTTTCTTTTTCTCCTGCAGTATAGGGATCCCTCCTCAACCTTGCCACCTGCCTGGTCCCTCCCAATCAGCTCTCTAACACTTCTCCTCCCTCTAGAAGCAACCATCTTAGGTATTGGCAGCTGTCTGCAAGTACCCAGTTTGTATGTATTTTTTTATTTTTTATTATTTATTAATACTGTTTCTGTAGTGTTGTGGTCCCCCCTTACCCACCCTCCCCTCGATTTTTATGTAGGCCTCCCTTCTAAATTCCCTTTTTTATGTAGTATAGTAACCCATTCCTTACTCTCCCTTCAAAATTTATTTTCCGTGTAGGGTAACATCCATTCCTCCCCCTCTCTTTCCCTCTCCCCCCTTTTCCACTGGGCAAACCACTAACCTCCCTCCTTTCCACTGGCACCAACACATAATCGTGTCAAAGTCAAAATGAAGGTAGATGCTTGAAGCCCACCAACAGCAGGTCTCAGTTGTCACTGATTGGTCTTCCAGCATGTCGGCCATAAATTTACGTTATGCAGTAAACTGGGGTTAAATCCAAACTCTCTACACCCAGGTGTACATTATATCCTGTCACATAGATAAATTAGCAATACTTCTGACTATTGCTTCACAGAGTTTCTAATGTAAGCTCTTTAGATATTGACACAAAAACTGAGTTTTCTTTTTATTGACCAGACAAACCACAAATTATTATTATTCCTAATCTCTATAGGTTATGAGTTGCAAATTGTTTTATAAAAACATATAAAAAATGTTCTCACTTCACAACTCTTCAAATCTAATTTTCCTTTGTTAAACCCCTTAAGGCATTTTCAGTTTTGACTTTGGCCAGATTTATTTGTTGAATTTTATCCCTAGTAAATATTTATTCATCTTTTTGAGCCCATTCTGTCAAATACAGTTCTGTTTCTAAAATTTTTATGAAAGAAATGTATTTATAAGACAATAATAATGCTACTTATTTGTCAAATGTAGCTATGTTTAAAATATTTTTTTGTAAAATACATTAAAATTGCAAATATGAGCTGCTTGTGTTTTAATAGAAATGAAGTGATAGTAGTTCTTATGACTAAATAATTGAACTTTTATTAAGTATATGGAGTTGTTATATTTTCCCATCTATCATCACTTTACTTTTATGCATACATTTTGATGTTTTGTAATGAAACAAATGTTTAGAAATTATGGCTCAGATTACGAGTAGAGCAGTAGTTTGCACTTGCATTCAAGTGTTAAACTCTCTAGGAGCAAGTTTTTTGTGCTCAGAGATTTGCACTCGTATTACAAGCTGAAAGTAAAACGTTTACACTCTCAACGTTTGCAAAGTTATGGTAACAAAGAGACTATGAGAAGTCGTGAACACATCACATTCCCCCATAGGCTTCAATAGAGAAAAACAATTGTAAAAAAGAAATTAACACCCACAAGTCATGCAAACACGATTGTGATTATTTAAAAGCACAACATAAGAAGATAATATTGCATATTTCATAATCCAATGTTCTGCACATAGCATAATATCGTAGACATGTGCATTTTGTTTCGTTCCTGAATTAGTTTGTAATGAAACATCCAAATTAGTTTGGATTCATTCGTTTTATTTGAATGGCCATGGCGCGATAGTCTGACTCTCTGGACTAATCACAATTCCTTTGTCGTTCCATATTTATTATAAAACATAACGAATAGAGATATATTACAATTACATATAGTGAGACAGAATAGTGAAATAATTATTTTTGTGTTGGTTGGAACCATACAAATCAACGTAACATAACAAACTTCTGAATGCATCCAAAATGAATGACTGCTATAACCAATCAATCCGAATGCAGCAAAATTAAATAAAATACAGAATCGATAAGAAACAAAACAAAATTTTCAGACGTGCACATGTCTAATAATATGTTCAGTGTATTCTTAAATAGATATTTAAATATATATATATATATATATATATATGATTATTTTTTTTAATGTAGTATAGCAACCCATCCCTTACAGAAATATATATTTATACAAAACAAACAGAATATAAACTTGTTCTGATTATAAAACAATAAAAAATACAAAAAACTATTTGACAATGCACGAAAAAGGATATGTGTGAGTCCCAAAAGAATTGCTTGCAGGTTCAAACGATAGTACCTCCAAAAAGAGAAAAGGCTGCAAATGGTAAAGTCTTGCAAGGTTAAATGATATTAAAGAATAAAAAATGGGTAAACTCACATACTCTAGAGCTTCAAATCAAGCTCTAGATATAAAGGCTCATTGAGCTCCCAAAGGAGACATAGAAGGGGAACTCATGCTGGTCATTTAAAAACAATTTTATTAACAAACAGTGAAAATCACCAGGCTTGAATAAGAGATAACACCAAAGCAAGAACCTTCCGCTAAAAAGGAATATTAGAAAGAAACAATGTCTCTGATTTGCGGTATTGGTGGTTCAGAAGGTGAATCTCTGTGTATGGGTGACGCCACAGCGTTACGACGTACATTTTACCAACCGGTGCATACATGTACATATTTAGACATGTATTTGTATGAAATTCTATATTAAAGCCCTTTGCCTGTCTTTTTTTTTCTCTAACACTTGAGAGCTCATATCTTTGAGCATTTATAATGTACTTTTGTGTACAATATTTTATTTAAATATTTTTTATTAGATAGAATTATTATGAGTGTATCTGAACTTTTAGTTTTAAATGTATTTTTAATGTGCTTTGTGACACTTTTTTGACGTGTGTAACAGCTAACCAGAGCTCTAAGGTTGCTGTAATTATTCTAGCATAAATCGCCATTTACTTTCAACTTGTAATATGAGTGGAATTAAACTTGTGAGCAAATAGTTGCAAAAACCTGATAATGCTTGCACGCAAACAATAGCGCGCTACTTGTGATCTAGCCCTATATGATTTGTTGCTTTAAATTAGAAATGTGTATTATTCTGTCACAAATGCATATGGAATCGGATATTCATTTTCGTTTTAAAAAGATGAATATCAGAATTAATGCACCAAAGAAAATAAAAGAAAATGAAACAATACTGATGAAAATAATAAGTATTCATTTGCTTCATTTCATTTTTTTAAAGGATTTATACTTATGTTAATGCACGCTAACTTGATCCTCTTCTTGCCAGAGCCACGGCTGTGCTAACAAGAGGCTTAGTTTGTGCAGGTCCTGGGAACCGAGAGCATTAAGCCTGCTGTTAGCATGGCTGAGGCTCTGGCAAGAAGAGGATTGGGTTAGTAAGCCCTCCTGAGCGTGTTAAGGTAAGTATTCCAGCTACAGGTATTTGTTTTGTTTTAAACCATACACATTCCGAATAGTGTAGCCAATGAATATTCGGGGAAACAATTTTCCATGAATATTCAATACGAAAATTTTGTACGCACCGAAAATGTCTTTGCTGCACAAGTCCACCATAAATGATGGTGTTTTTCTTATACCATAAATATTGCATGACCATTGGTCCCCTTTTGAATAACATTTTGGATAGCATTTATTTGGTCCCTCACTTTCTATGCAGCTTTCCGTCTTCAAACCTTTCTTTCTGGATATCTTCATGTCCAGTCCAAAAAGCAATTAAAGATAATTAGTTAGACTATATTTGAGTATAGGCTTCTTGCCCTGTTTGCCATTTAGTTGTTTATGCTTTCTATTATAATTTCTCTTTTTAACCCTGTTGCTGTTGGATAAAATATTCACAGCTCTAATAAAATGATGTTTATTCAGTCACAAAGCTAGAATAATCTCCATTGTGGTTTATATTGAGGAGAAAGCAATGGCTCTCCAGATACACTTTCAGGCCCCTACACCTAGGTGTACATTGTACCTGCCACTTAACAATATAGGCCTCTACACCTGGTTGAACCTTATTCACCCACTTGTGCAATGCCATCCCAGCTCTTGTGTGGTTATTCATGCAAGTCTGAAGCAATGGGGCTTCGAAGCTGCTCTCGCAGCTTGAAAAATGGAGCCCACACTCAATATTCAAAATATTGTAACTGTTGAAAACTGCTGTTGCTAAAAGTCAGACCACTTGCATTTCTAACTTCAGCACAATGATATGGTTCAAACCTCCTGTTATAGCACTTCACAATAAACACGTACAAACCAGACATTATTGTCTGTATGCATTATTGCTTGTAACCATAGCAACAAAATCACTTCCAGAATGTCATGCTATTTTGATACATTAGAGTTAATTAGCTATGAGGTTGAGTGGGATAGATAAATAACAGCATTTAATCTAATCAGCCACAGTGTAATCCATTGGCTTATGTATTGTAAACATTTTAAATAAGAAATAATTGATCCTTTTCGGTTATATCTCCATAATAATGTTTTGTTTCTAAAAGAAACATATTAAATGTTATTATGAAGCAGGGTACACTGCTAAAGAGACCTCAATATGCCATATGCATTAAAACAGCCAAACTGCATTTTTTTACTAATGAAATTCAATCTACTCACATATAGTTTTATGCTTCTCAGTAAAGTCACTTTAATTGCGGTTTTAAAAATGGTAATATAATTTGCTGTCATCCTATTCATTTTAGCCTTTGGAAATGTGGAAACATCTGGCTCAGCAAATATTTTATTGCATTTCAAAGAAATAATTGCTATTGGACGGGGCATGTAGGTTCATAAAACCATATAGAGAATTGTAGACACATTGCCTGTGTCATACCTATTCTCAGAACACCAAAGCTCTGTTGATGATATCAGTCAAATTCAAACATGATGAATTGGAATCATATCAAATATGCATAATTATCATGAACTACTGTGAGTTTAAAGTAACAACTTGCATTTCTATTTAATCAATGGCATTGTAGCCTTATTGTCTGTTTTACAATTAAAAGCTAAAATAAGATTGCTTGACAAAAAATAAACTTTTTCTGTACACATTTTTGCTACATTGATTGATATATATATATATTCACAGATGTATGCAAAAGTTTAGGCACCCCTGACAATTTCAACTTCATAGACCAGTGCATCCAATCATGAGAAAAGGTATTTAAGGTGGCCAATTGCAAGTTGTTGTTCTCTTTGACTCTCCTCTGAAGAGTGGCAAAATGGGGGCCTCAAAACAACTCTCAAATTACCTAAAAAAAAAGATTGTTCAACATAATGGTTTAGGGGAAGGCTACAAAAATCTATCGCAGAGATTTAAGTTGTCAGTATCCACTGTGAGGAACATAGTGAGGAAATGGAAGACTACAAGCACAGCTCTTGTTAAGGCTAGAAGTGGCAGGCCAAGTAAAATATCAGAGAGGCAAAGGCAAAGGATGGTGGGAATGGTCAAAAACAGCCCACAGACCACCTCCAAAGACCTACAACATCATCTTGCTGCAGATGGTGTCACTGTGCATCGTTCAACAATTCAGCGCACTTTGCACAAAGAGAAGCTGTATGGGAGAGTGATGCGGAAGAAGCCTTTTCTGCACACACGCCACAAATAGAGTCACTTGAGGTATGCAAACACACATTTGGACAAGCCAGCTTCATTTTGGAAGAAGGTGCTGTGGACTGATGAAACAAAGATTTAGTTATTTGGTCATAACCAGGGTCGTTATGCATGGCGGCAAAAGAACACAGCGTTCCAAGACAAACACTTGCTACCCACAGTAAAATTTGGTGGATGTTCCATCATGCTGTGGGGCTGTGTGGCCAGTGCCAGTACTGGGAATCTTGTTAAAGTTGAGGGTCGCATGGATTCCACTCAATATCAGCAGATACTTGAGAATAATGTTGAGGAATCAGTCACAAAGTTGAAGCTTTGCCGGGGCTGGATAGTTCAACAAGACAACAACCCAAAACACTGCTCAAAATCTACTCTGGCATTTATGCAGAGGAACAAGCACAATGTTCTGGAATGGCCATCCCAGTCTCCAGACCTGAATATCATTTGAAATCTGTCTGGGGTGATTTGAAGTGGGCTGTCCATGCTCGGCAACCATCAAACCTAACTGAACTGGAGATGTTTTGCAAGGAGGAATGGTCCAAAATACCGTCATCCAGAATCCAGACACTTATTACAGGCTATAAGAAGCATCTAAAGGCTGTTATTTCTGCTAAAGGAGGCTCTACTAAAAATTGATGCAATATTTCTGTTGGGGTGCCCAAATTTATGCACCTGTCTAATTTCGTTTTCATGCATATTTCACATTTTCTGTTAATCCAATAAACTTCATTCCACTACTAAAATATTACTGTGTCCTTCAGTTATTTGATAGATCAAAATGAAACTGCTTATCCAAACACCCAATTATTTATAAATGAAAATCACGTAAATTGTCAGGGGTGCCTAAACTTTTGCATACATCTGTATATATATATATATATATATATATATATATATATATATATATATATATATATATACACACACACACACACACATACATACAGTATATATATATATATATATATATATATATATACATATATATATATATACAGGTAGCCCTCAGTTTACGCCGGGGTTAGGTTCCAGAAGGAATGGTTGTAAATCGAAACCGTTGTAAATTGAAACACAGTTTATAATGTAAGTCAATGAAAAGTGAGGGAGATAGGTTGCAGGCCCCTCTCTAAATTGTCATAAGTAACACCTAATACATTATTTTTAAAGCTTTGAAATGAAGACTTTTAATGCTTAACAGCATTATAAACCTAATAAAATAATCACACAACACAGAATAAATAATTAAACTAAGTTAAATGAATAAAAACATTTCCTTAACAGCATTATAAACCTAATAAAACAATCACACAACACAGACTTCACTTGCATTTTTCTGCAAACAGTTCTTTCTATGCATTCCAATCTGGACTGATTTATAGACAGGGAGATCTTGTTCCTTTGAAATCTGCTTAATAGCTCAGGTCTGGTTAAACTGATTAATTTCAGCTTGCTTGGCTTTGCTGCAACACAAGTGGACAGCTCCACCTACTGTCTATTTTAATAAATGCAATGCTTCTCAATGCTTTTCAATAGCAGTCACATGACTGGAAAAAAAGGTTGTTATTCTGAAACGGTGTAAATTGAACCGTTGTAAAACGAGGGCCACCTGTATATATATATACATACATACATACATACACTCTCCTATATAAGTGCACTCACTTTAACTATATTTGTATCCACCTTTCATCTGCCAGAGTGCTTCACAGTTCAAAAGAATGGAAAAACACTCAACTGTTTTGTAACAAAGTATAAAACTTATCTTTTATTGTTCTCGGGGTAAAATCCATATACATCATACCCAGATGTTTGGTGTCCATTCTGACACCTTTCTCAGTGGCAATGCTGTTCCTGTTTTTCCATTGCCCTTGAGAAAGGTGTCAGTATGAACCTCAAAATGTCTGAGTATGATGGATGTGGATTTTATTCTGTGAACAATAAAAACTAACATTTATTCTTTGTTACAAAACTAGTGACTGCTTTTCCTTTCTTTTGTAATATATGTCATGCCTGCAGATGTGTGTATCTGTCATTGGAGGTATGGGAGTTGTTTTTATCAGCCAATGAACATCTTACTTTAAATTTAAATAATTAATTAAAATATTTGTAGTAAAAAAAATAATAAAAACACACACACACACACATACAATTAATATTTGTATTGTCTGAAGAAAGTGTTCGCTCTGAAAAGTCAGAAATAAATAAAGACTAGAGTTATTTAAGAGTGCCTGTTTGGAGTATTTTTGTATTTATATATATATATAGAATGCACCTCGGCATGAATAAGCTCCACTTGTAATCTAGCCTTTAATCTGAGCTCTAAGGTAATCAATCATTCTAGCGTAAATTGTGATTGTGCTCACACATTCACATTTACTTTCAACTTGTAATATGAGCACTCCTTCTGCTGTGCGCAAACAGCCACGATAACCCCGATATCGATCATGCGTAACCGTTAGCGAGCCACTCGTAATCTGGCCTAAATGAGACAAAATTACATTAATGCTAAAATGTAAATTACCCATCAGCATGGAGATTCCAGAATTAAATCCCCCTTTATTACTATATTTCACTATTATAGTATAATATTAGTATATTCTGAAAAGTTGGGCAGTTTCATTGTTGATTTTTCATGTTTTTTAAATATTTGATTGGGAAAAATAATGCAAACACCAAAACACAGAATTTAAAAGGTCACCTAGTGAAAAACACAAATTTTGCCAGCAAAATGAATATATTGCCCATGTAATTCCATAATTGGTAATAAACAATGCAAGTCAAATATTAAACACAAAACATAACAGATTAGCTTGCCATTCAAAAACAGACATTTATAATAGTTAACTGCAAAATATAATGATGCACAAAATACACAAATTTAGTAAGATAGTATGAAATGGAGAATATGAAGAGAAATACATTTAGGCATTAATTGTCTAAATCAGACATCCTCAAACTTGGCCCTCCAGAGGTTTTGGAACTACATTTCCCATGATGCTCAGCCAGCAAATCAGGTGGCTGAGCATCATTGGAAATGTAGTTCCAAAGCCACTGGAGGGCTAAGTTTGAGGATGTCTGGTCTAAATGGTGCACTAAGTAATAATTAATGCACATGATCTCAAAGGCAAGTGTTTATAATAGTTATAAAATATTAATTCAAAAATCATGTTTAAAGGGACACTGAATCCACATTTTTTCTTTCATGATTCAGATAGAGCATGCAATTTTAAGCAACTTTCTAATTTACTCCTATTATAATTTTTTCTTCGTTCTCTTGCTATCTTTATTTGAAAAAGAAGGCATCTAAGCTTTTTTTGAGGTTCAGAACTCTGGATAGCACTTTTTTTATTGGTGGATGAATTCATCCACCAATCAGCAAGGAAAACCCAGGTTGTTCACCAAAAATGGGCCGGCATCTAAACTTAGATTCTTGCTTTTCAAATAAAGATACCAAGAGAATGAAGAAAATTTGATAATAGGAGTAAATTAGAAAGTTGCTTAAAATGTCATGCTTTATCTGAATCATGAAAGAAAAAACTTGGGTTCAGTGTCCCTTTAAGGCAGATTATATACAGTTTTATACAGATTTAATACCGGTTGAAAATTAAGGTGGCACTACAACATCTATTGCATCTATAGTTGGCCATCTTGATTAAGATATGCTATGGAAAAACACTGCTGTAGGTTACAATAATCACCATTTATACAATAATCACCATTTATATTAATCATTATAAGTAACCTGTCAGGCCTAAATTACAGCAGCTAGAGATGCAAACTCTTTTTACTTTTGATGGGCAATATGGTACCGTAGCTGATTGGCTAAACTAACTACCAGCTTACAATTGAAAACAAATCGTTATATGGTAATTTGCCCTGCAGTTTAGGCAAAGAGCACACACGTGTTTTCCAAAAGTACATCAATATTTATTTCTTTTTTGCCCATCAGGTTTTAGCTTCTGATGATGGATGAAAGGTTGCAAACACAGAGTCAAAAGAGGTCATACTAAAGACTTGTATTGATTTTTGGGACAGGAACAGAAAGCTAAAAACTCTCATGAACCATGTAGAGAAGATAGGGATTTTATCTATAGAAAACAGAAGG
The DNA here is from genome assembly GCF_027579735.1 of Bombina bombina. Taxonomy (NCBI): domain Eukaryota; kingdom Metazoa; phylum Chordata; class Amphibia; order Anura; family Bombinatoridae; genus Bombina; species Bombina bombina. The sequence continues at coordinate 753,510,523 of NC_069501.1, read as the reverse complement.
TAAAAAAGATGAAAAGCATGTTTGGGCAAATATGGGTTTCCCGTGAAAAAAAAAAAATTGCTTTGACAACAACATTTTTGTCAGTTCTTATAAATTACCTTGATGTCAAGCACTGCTGGTCTTCCTACTTGATTATAGAATTGAAGTTGGTCTTTTACTGAAGATACCCACAATGTCAACTGATTTAACTGGAGCTCAAACAAGGATACATTCTTCAACTGATCTACAATGTCTTTCTCTTTATCATGGAGATCCTTAGAAACCTGAAATAATAAATTGATGTATAAAAAAATCAACAATGCAAATGTAAAATTTTAGTTGACTAAAATAGCTATGAGATATTAATATATAAAAAAGGTGGGATAGAGTCTTTCATATATGTTACTTAAAGGGACAAAAAAATTAATAGAATTTAAAATGCACAGCAGAGTATTTTAGATACCATTAACAAAAGGCATGTATATTGCAAAATGTTTCTTCTAAAAGTTATCACATTTTAAGTTATTTTTTTAAACTCAATATGGCCGTAAACCATGTTCACATTCCTCATTCCCAGGGATTGACTTCCCGTGATGTCCCTTTAAACAACACTTGGTTTATCTAGTTATTATTCTCTACCCATTATAAAGATAGCACTCCATTTAAAGGGGCAGTAAAGTCAAATTTAACATTTCATGATTCAGATAGAACATTAAATTAAAATAAAATTTTATAGTTTACTTTTATTATAAAATTTGCCTTGTTTTATTTGTATTCTTTATTAAACAGTAAATTTAGGAGAAATAATGCTCTACTGCCACCTAGCTGAAGACATCAGGTCAGCCAATGAAAAGAGACATATATGTGCAGCCACCAATCACCAGCTAGCTCCCAGTAGTGCATTGCTGCTTCATAGCCTACCTAGGTATGCTCTTCAAATAAAGATACCAAGAGAACAGAGCACATTTTATAATTGGAGTACATTGGAAAGTTGTTAAAAATGAATCATGAAGGTTAACTATAGAGACTTTAAATACTATAGTTAACTTTAGTCTCTTTAAATAGTTATATAATGATGTTTGTAGCTCTTCTGTTTCTACTGGTGAAAGACTCTATAAACATCTAACTCTTCTTAATTATATTATTATTTAATTGTCAATAACAGAATATGTGATTCATACCCATCTGGTACTTTTTATTTGTGTACATAGCCTGAAGTATATATGTATATATATTTACAAAAGAAAAATACAGTAAACCTTATCCAGCAACCCCATATTAAGCCTCAATAAAAAACAATAAGAGCTACCAGTGACTCAAAAACACACATCCACACACAGATGTTAACAGGTAATATTACCTCCATAGTCTATTAAGGAGCTATGAGAACAACAAAATAATAATAACTAAACAAAAATACCATCCAATAAATGGTCTGATAACTTGAGCAATTAATTCATTACCCAGGATAATCAAACAGGGATCCTTGTAAACTACATATGCTGTCAGCAAAAGGCACTTATCTAGTCTTAGACCATAAAAAAGCGTGGTTGTCAGTGTTGCAATTTATTAGTTCCATATGTTTGGATCCTTAAATGACTTTGTCTATGGTTATAGACAATAGCTGACAGTCTGTATTTATAGCCTAAATAGATACAATATCCCTGATCTTCACCCTTACTCCCTATGCAGTAGTTCATCGAATATCCAAACACGATCCGATCCACCTAGAGATCACACTCACTGGATCGTCACCATTGGGGGCACGTGGTCAACTACCACTCCCTGTAAGTAATCCCGTCTGGCTCGCTCTGTCTACCTTCAAGTCCTGAACACAAGTATTGGGCACAGTATGCAGTCTTACAGGTTATGCAGGTTATACACACTCACGCTACCTTCACAGCGGTCTTCAGTGTTACCTGTATGGTGGTTACTGCTTCGATTCCTCCCCTTCACGTCCTCTGCTCATTGAAGCAAAAGAGAAGGCGTCTTATACTCACATAGGCAGTGTAGAAAGAGGGCTCCTAGATCTGTTTGTATAAAGCTGTAATTTTAGTCAGTGTGGAAGTCGGCGCCAACCGTTTGACTAGCCGCTACACAGGCACGATCAATTGATGCCTATTACACTGATTCAGCTCAATTTATATTTAGCCCACATGTGAATTTGAACTAAATTGCTATCACTCATAATATCTAGATATTATGAGTGAGAGCAATTTAGTTCTAATTCACCTGTGGGCTAGATCCCGCTCACACACTAACACCGCTCGACTTTTTCTCTTTGCGCGAGTCGGGTGTCGCTTGTATTACAAGTTGAAAGTAAATAATTATTTCTTGTGCGCTAACCCAAATTGTGCAAAGAGGAGAACTTAGAATATCACGATCGCGTTAATGTACTCTCCCATTTACTTTACCAATGCTCTCACACTAACCCTAATCACTATAAAACCGCTACTCTAATAGCCCCTAAACCACCACAAAGTCCACACATCACTATTAACCCCTGAACTGCCAGCCCCCCACATCGCAAAGTATCCTACAGAATTAAGCCTTAAATTGCCAGTCCCCCCACTATGCAAAGTAACCTACACTATTAACCCCCTAAAGCACCAGCCTCCCACATCACAAAGTAACCCAACATCTAAACCTTTAACGCACTCTAAATTAACCCAAAATAGACTAACTCTACCTTTACAAAAAAACTAACTACCTTTAAATATCTAACCTTACCTTTAAAAAAAAAAAAATCTACCATTACTGTAAAAATAAAAAAACCTAATATTACTGTAAAAATAAAAAACCTACCATTACTGTAAAGATTTAAAAAAAAAAACATTACATATAAAAAAAAAAATAACATTACAAAAAATAATGAGAGTTATGACTATTTTAAAACCTCCTCCAAAATAAAAAATATCTATTTTAACATAAAAATAAAATGTATTCCTTAAAAGGGCCTTTTGTAGAGCATTGCCCTAAAGTGAATCAGCTCTTTTAATAAAAAAATAAATTTAAAAAAGTACAAGCTTATAACATTTAAACCCCCCCCCCCTCAGCTATTTTTTTTATTTTTTAAAGGTAGTTATTTATTTTATTTTTTTGGTAAGGGTAGCGTTAGTCTATTTTGGGTTAACTTAGGGTGTGTTAGGCTAGGGGGTTTAGATGTTAGTGGGTTACTTTGCGTTGTAATAGCTGGTGGTTCAGTGGTTAATAGTGTAGGTTACTTTGCAATGTGGAGGGCTGGCGGTTTAGGGGTTAATAGTGTAGAGAGGTAGTTTGCGATCTGGGGATTTAAGCGTAAAGAGCACCACAATCTCTCTCTCACGCTTACGCTCCTTGTGCTAACATTATCCCTCCAGTCGTAATCTAGCCCAATCTGTTTAACACTTTGGCTGAGGGTTAAACACATAGTAATAGACAAGCATTAAGAAAATTATCTAATGCATTAGAACATTTTTGTTTCTGCAAGCTTATTTACCTTTAATTAATTTTATGCAAGCACAGGAAACATTTACCATATGACTTAATAATACAGTATAAGTTTTATATAGCAAATATTCAAAAGCAATGTTAATGGAACTAAATTATTGGTCAAAAACACAGATTCTATATTATTTAAGCAAGATACTTTTTTTTTAATTTCCAATGATAAAATAACATACAAATTCAAAAAAATATGCAACATATTTAAACAACAATTTCTTAAAATATTCTAAATTATTGGAATGCATTAGATCCAAACCCAAGGTAATAAACATCACATTCCCTTAAGGGTTGCATGTAAAGAATCCACCAAGCCTACTATTGTATGACCATGAAGTACTATTGACTAGTGTCATCAAACTAATCCCAATGATAAGTTATTTACACAAGAGAGTGAATCTAAATCTACCTGACAGAAAAGCAATGATGGTTACCATGCCAACCAAAAGGTAAAAAAAGTCATAGAAACTGGTGACATAGGTTTTCATTGTTTAACTTAATAGCCTCAGATAAAATGAGATAATTTATGTTTCTAGTAATTTTAACTTTTTATGAATATATTGTCTCTGCAGCAGTTAGATATGCTATGTTCATAAGCATGGGGCTTTGTCATTGTGTAAAGAAATAAAATGTATCATTAAGGTTTTACTATTAGACCTAAAATGATTGCAGGAATATATATCATTGCCTATGTTTCTTGAAATGTTTTCCAAGATAAAAATAGATTTTACTATTTTATTTTGCATGTAATGCTATTGCTTTTCTTGCTAAGAATATAGTAGTTGTCAAATTCTAAAAACACACTAATTTCAGGATCTTTATACACTTGACACTGATAAAAAAGCAATAGTAAGAAGAAATAAAAAGCTGAAGTACTTGTTTTAATACAATTGTGGGCAAAACACAATGATGCTTGTATGGATTGTCCGTAGTTACCTATCTTTTTCCTGATACATACACTTTATTGTCAGCTTTCCCTTGATACATACACAACAATCAGATATTTCTATCTAAAAAATATACACTAAGAAAACAAATACAGTTTTATATTTAAATATAATTAGAAGCACATCAATATTATCATTGTAAGCCATTACTAGTTTACTGAAAAGACATCATAAGCACCATCCTTAGGACTGTGATAATAGGGATCAACTACTGCAAACATTGTGCACACTCACTGGGCCAGCAATTTAGAGGGCCACAGTCTCAGTTGTCACAAGATGAGGAAACTGCAGTGAACCAGTTATGTAATGATGTTGCTAACAATTCCTCCCCTCACCACAGTAAAGTCAAATTCCGGCACTTGCAAGACAGTCATAATCTGTTCTGTGCTTCAATTGCCCCCCTCACAGACAGCACCATGTCATAAGCATGAGGTGGAGCTATTCCCCTCATGGATTATTCATGTTTTAGCACAAAATGTACTAGCATTTAGTGACACCTACCCTTCAAATTTAGTTTAGTGAGGAGGGTGAAAACCATTTTTTTACTGATCTGCCAATTTTAAAGGAGCAAAATTATTCTTTGGATGAGGGCCCATGCTTGCCAGAAGCAGAATAGTAGCATTACAAACTGCATAGGATATATTTGCCATTGGGGAATTCTCCTATCTTGTTAGTGGAATATTAAAGCCTATTTTTGTATGGCTTCAAGTAAAAAGGGCTATTTGCTCTCTAATAAACAGGAACTGGTCTGCATATTACTTAACTACTTTTTGTTTCCCTTTTGGATTTATGGGAAAAAAACAACTGGGCTAAAAGATACTGTTTTTTTAAACTGTAGTTGCAAATGTAAATATGCTCTAAATTTATAACAAAAGTAAATGTAATATTGCTTTATAAAAGAGTCTTGAAGGGATGAGAAATATCAAAATCATGAAAGACAATGAAATAATCCACTTTGGCTTGCAGCTGTTGAGATAAGAAGCAATCTCAAGGCATCTGAGTCATATTAAAGATTAGCACTTTAATGCAAGAGTTAATTAAATTAAATTAACTGCCATTTTACTAACTATATAATTGAAAAGAGAGAGATAATTAAAAAAATATCAATGAGGTCATTCTACAGAAAAATTTTCATTATATCACAAGTTACTTTACAACTTCTATGATAATTCATATAATGATTTTTTAATCATAACTGTGATTTGCATATTTTTGTTTAACAAAAGCTATAATTACTTTCTTTATCTTTATGCTTCACATATGCATATTTCTTTTTATTGCTTTCAGAAGATATAAAATATTTTTGAAATGTCTTATTTCAATGTGTAAACAATATAATGTATATGGTGTGTGTATATATATATATATATATATATATATATATATATATATATATAAAAATACATGTTTATGTTATATTAATTATATTTTGTATTACTTTTAATGCCACACTGTGGCAGTAAAAGGCTTGGATGTGAAGTCATTATATGTAATTAAAACAGATTATATTACAGACTATATTACAAATATTTTAAAGGGGCATTCCAGCCAAAATTGGAATCAACATGAATGTGTTTCAGTTTTGAATAGAAGCATTTGTGTTATATACATGTACACAGCACATGCTCAGAGGGTCTAAGGTGCTTGTATTATCTGGCAATTACTTGGTTTGTTAATTGTTGTTATGAACCAAACCCCAATGGTGCTCTGAGCAGCTGCAGTATTTAAAATGCTCTGTGATTATCTTGTATGTAAGCCTCTGCAAACTGCCCCCTTATTTCATTTCTTTTGACAGACATGCATTTTAGCCAATCAGTGCTGGCTCCTAGGAACTCCACGTGCATGAGCACTGTGTTATCTATATGACACACATGATTTAACACCCTCTAGTGGTGAAAAACTGTCAAAATGCCCTGAGAGAAGAGGCGGCCTTCAAGGGCTTAGGAATTAGCATATTAACCTCCTAGGTTTAGCTTTCAACTAAGAATATCAATACAACAAAAAAAATTGGTGATAACAGTCAATTGGAGAATTGTTTAAAATTCCATGCCTTATCAGAATCATGAAAGTTTATTTTGGACTAGACTGTCCCTTTAATGATGGTTATGTATTTATTTTAATTCGATATCCATTTTCATACAACTTTCAGACAACTGAAAATAAAAAATATATGTGTACAGTCATTTTCTGTGGGAACTTGCTTTCACTCTGAACTTCAGCCCCTCTTCTCTATAAATCTCAGACTATCAACTGTTCATCAAATTCTAATAGCTATGGGGCTCCATTTGTCAAGCAGCTTCAGATCCCTGATGTTTCAGGCTCATGTAAGACCGCTGTTACTTAACCTCCCCACTACCTAAAGTGTGGCAGATTGTAATCATCCCGATTAGATCAGGATGATTAACAGCCCCCTCTTGAGTGCGATTGACCTGCACAAGCAGTGGCTAGTGCAATGTTAACTGTGGGCAGCATACTGATCCCTGCTCGCTGCAAGGCTGGGTGGATGAGGTTCATGGCAGTGAGCATCATTCGCCCACCCTATAGTCTTGTGCAAGGCTTTTCAAGTTCAGTCTTTAAAGGGACACATAACACCTGAAAGCTAAAATACTTTAATCTAACTCCTTCTTATTAATCAAAAGCAAGTAAGCACAGATGTCTATGCCATCTTGGAAGCTTACCCAAATTGTTTAAAAAGAGCGTTTTCAATTACAATGTTGTACCTGCGCTTGATGCTCCTATGTATGCCGCCATATTGTAACTTACGTTACACACAGGTATGCGCATGGCACATTGTTCTATTATGTATGGTGTTTAGAGGAATCACCGCTGCACCTCTTTTTAATATGTCATAAACAAATCTGATGAAGTGAGTGCACAGCTCCAGACACCGTAATTGGAAATAGCAAGCTGCAAGGAGGGAGGGAGGGAGAGAGATGGAATGGGGAAAACATTCCTGCTGCTGGAAGTTTAAAGATGGTTGCCAGATGCTCCCTGGCAGTGACAGGCTGCAGTTGTGGAGTTTGCACACTTTCCCTAGCAGTGACAGACTGGGCTGCCTTGTGTTAGCCAGCAGTAGGAGTCACGCTTCGAGCCCAAGAAGGGATCTAATGTTCAGGCTGAAGAGTAACAATCTCCCAGTGCAGTATCATGCACTGCAGGGTCAGGAGTGCTCTGCAACCATTAGATTATAACCACACCCCAGAACTCAGATTTCCCTATGCAAGGCTTACCCATTATTTCTAGAACTGGTCTCTCACTCCCTGTAGCTTGCTATTTTCAATTACGGTGTATGGAGCCGTGCACTCACTTTATCAGATTTGTTGAGGGCACATTAAAAAGTGGGATTTGGTTTGAACGATAAAACTTTTAATATATATTATGATGTCAAAATACTTTTTAATACTTTAGAGATAAAAAATGTCTCTACAAACAGTGCAGCACACGCTCTGCGTGCATCACAGTGAGCGAGATTCCTCTGAGCAGCATACATAATAGAGCATTGTGTCGTGCACATCATGTGACTGCTGTGCTCGTGTAAGTTACAATAAGGCAGCATGCATAGGAACATCAGGCACAGGTACAACATTGTAATTTGTTTTTTAACATATTGGGGTAAGCTGACAAGATTTCATAGACATCTATGCTTACTTGATTTTGTTTGATCAGAAGGAGTTAGATTTAAGGATTTTTGGCAAGTGTTTAATGTCCCTTTAAGGCACATTAATAGGCCAGATTGTCATCATATCTGAACAAGAATACAGGGGGAAATAATCAACTGATCAGTAACAACTGTTATATATCTACTCTCACCCAAGATCAACCTGAAAATTTGGCCTGTTATTGTGTTCTGATGAGTGGACGTGAGAAACACTAGTCTAGTGAATAATGCAGACTGTCATTATTTTCTGAATGATTAGTTGATATTAGTTATTTATATATAAAAGGACTATATAACCGATGGTTGTGAGAAATAAAAATAAAAGACATGTTTAAAGCCTACAGGAAAAATATGACCATGTTTCATATCAGGGAAATATAGAAAAGAGTTACTAAAAAGAAAAAAAATAACTATGTTCTACAAAATATGTAGATTTGCTTAAAAACACTAATTATACATTTTGCATTGTTTCCTGTGTAGATAGGTATGTTATTTATATATATATATATATATATATATATATATATATATATTAAAATTATATTTACTTATTGCTCACCAAGAGGTAATAGCTCTTTTTATCACTTCATACCTTTTTTAAAGATTGGCTGTTGTTTTATTTTTTTATTATTATATTTCATTTTCTTGTTTTTATTCTATTTTTAGCTGAAACAAAATGTTGTGCGCTTATATTTATCACTAAACTGCTCATAATTATAACTGTCGAGCTGCGGCGTATTATGATAAATCCCGCTGATCACAATTTCACTTCCCCATATTTATTATGCCTATAAGTAGATTTTGCGCATATATATCTTTCTATATTGTTATGTATACAATGTGATAATAGGTTACATCGGTAATATTTTTAAATTACACTGTCTGTCTACATATGTAGATCGATTGTATTGTGTGTGTATATACATATATATAAAAATGTTAGATAATGTTATTTCAATCACAAATAATATAACTCTTGCTTTCAACTTTCAATATTATCTATATATCTAACTATATAATAATTTGAATATGATTATAGAAACACGTATATTGAGATACATCACACTTAACTAATAGATATCCATGTGTAACTATATAATAATTTGAATATGATTATAGAAACACGTATATTGAGATACATCACACTTAACTAATAGATATCCATGTGGCATTTCACCACGTTCAAAAAAAGGTATATTATTTTGATTGCTTTAGTATGTGGTAGTCATGGCATGGACCAGTCCTGACTTCCCAAATCTGAAGCTTTGCATCACACACCCCTTGGACATTGAAGGAGTGAAAACTTTTCCTGTTGCTGTACTGTTCCTCAACTGATGAAGGTGGTACCCGTGCCATGTGAGTGCAGTCTATAGCACCTAGCACATTTGGAATCCCAGTAACATTATAAAATCCAATTTTTATCCGTTGCCACTGTTCTGCAGTCTTTGGAACAGATATATATTTGTTAACATATTTTAAAATTGCCTTTAAGACAACACTTAGATGCCTTGAAAATGATGGCTGACTCATTCCTACAATCAGACTAGACACTGATTGAAATGATCCAGTAACTAAGAAATTTAGCACAGCCAATAATTTCACTATTCCTGGTATTGATCGTGTCCTTCTTGTGCTTGGTTCTAATTTCATAGCCTGAAACGTTTCTTAATTTCATTATCATTCAGAGCATGCAGACCACAATGGGGAAGGAAAACTCTTGGAACCCGTGTGCGCTTTTCTAAGCGCAAATTTGTAGCTAAATCATTCTCCTCTATGCGCCGGGCATCTCTGAAGCAAAAAGCCTAAAGTGTTGCATATCTATTTTGCATCTTACCCAGAATCCCCTGGTGGATTGGTAACAGCGTATTTCTAGGTAAAGGCAAGTGGGGATACTTGCCTAGATGTGCTATTGTCTGTGCAATAATTCTATTGCTTTACTTTTATAAAATGGATGATTTAAATAATGCTTTTATCTCCACCATAATTTTAATAAATATTTTTTTATTTTAATATATATATATATATATATATATATATATATATACACACACACAATTATACATATATGTGTGTGTATATATATATATATATATATATATATATATATATATATATATATATATATATATATATACATAATATAAATATATATGTATATATATTTTTTTAGTGCTAAGTAATTTGCCACATGGGTGCTAAGCTGGATTTGAAGGTTTTTTTAATTAAATTTTTTTAATTATATATATTTTTTTCAGATCCCCAAGACCGGTGATTACCTTTCCAATGGTGGGTATTGGGGGTCTGTAGCTGCTTAGATGCCTGAGATACAGGCTTCTAAGCAGCATGCCCCCATTTCCCTATACTGTCCATTCTTTATAAATAAATTCCTTTGTTTGTCTCCCCCTCTTGGCTTCTCTTATACCTGCTCTAATACCATGAATCTCAGTTGATTTACTTGATGACCCATATGATGAAAATGAGATGGTACAGGAAAATGTTTTCATTATGGATTTCTGATATTAGATTTAAGCTGGCCAATGCAGTCTCTGACCCTTTGAGTGGTCTCTCCAACATAAAAAGCCCACATAGGCATTTAAGCGAATGAACGAGATTAGTAGAATGTAAATGTAAAATAACTTCTGATTTTATAATTATACCCTGTATAAGGGTGATACATTTCAGTCCCCTTGATTATGCTGTTGTAATGTGCACAGCCCAAGTAGGGGAAAGTACCATTTTTTGGTTTACTGAAAAACGGGGTTTCAATCTTTTGGGAGGGGACTGTTGCTTTAACTAGTCTTTTACTGCAAGTATAACCCCTGCGATAAGCTGCTCTAGGGAGTGATATAAATTCATATATATCAGGGTAAGACTCTCATAGAAAATACCAATTTTGTTTCAGGATTTTATATATTTTAATTCTGAGTGTATTGTATGTACTAACAAAAGTCTATTGTCATTACCCTTATGTGATTTGATATACAAGCTAATCCTAATCACTTTAGGCTCTTTCTTGTTATTACCATGTCTTTCAAACTTATTTTCTATTTAATTTAATCTAAGCTCTTTTTTTCTCAGGATCTGACAGAATCCTGTCAATTCTCAAAAAATTGTGATTTTGGAACAGACAAATACATTTGGTGGGTGGACACTATCTCTATGGAGCAAAGTATTCCTGTCCATAGGTTTTATATATAAATTGGTATTAAGGCATCCCCTTCCTTATATATTAAAGTATCCAAAAATTCAATTTTATTCTTATCCATCTTAGATGTAAATTTTAGAAAGAAAATTGAGTGTTCAGTATTATTTTTTTATTTCCATAAAAAGGTTAGGGAGCCATTTTACAGAATTAATAGATCATATATATTATATTTACAAAATAAAGGTTATTGTATGCAATATATTCATCTATAAAATCCATCACCAAACATTCATATGATAGGGCCACATTTGACCCCATTGCTGTCCCTGTTTTTTGTAAATAAAAAATAATTCAGTGTACTGTAAGAGATCTACAGGATAACTGTATATAAACTTGAGAAATCCCATGTAGAAAGCATAACACTATCATTCAAATCTTTAAATTCTTTAGTTTTGTCTAAAGAAAAACATTGGTGTGTCTTACATTGGATTTACCCATCTTAACTAATGGGTCAAGAACTCTGTCCAAAAACGTAGCTGCATTACTCATAATGGAACCAATGCCTGCCCCAATAGGGTGGCCAGATGGTTTTATAGGGATTTATTTTATATAGATGCAAAGTAGATATGAAGATTAGATACCATGTATCCTAATGAGATGAAAAGAAAATTTGATTTTAATCCTTTAATTTAGATGTAATGTAAATTCATGGTATTTAAAATATGTTGCTAAAAGGGAATGAGTATGTTTTATTGAATCCTTCAGAGTATTGCAGTCCATTTCTTTCCTCATATTGGTATTACGTTGTAAAACAAAAACTGTTATGTATGCTGTAACCCCTCCCACTATTGATGTGATTGGTCCAAATTTTAATTGGCATTGGTTTAAAGGTTGTTCTGTTTCATATGATTTTTGCTTGACAAAGGGGCAGGAGCCCCAAAACGTTGCTTGTTGTCAAATACATTTTTTTTTTTCACTTTTCCACGAGAGAGTGCAGCTTTCATTGTTTTTGCAACTTGTCATGGAGCTGATGGGAGGCTCTAATAGCTAACATGAGATTTAATAAAACGTACTTAAACTGAATAGGAAAATAACATGACTATGCCTGCACATGACAGATGCACACTCCCTAACTTGTCCTGGGACAAGCATTCTGACTGGCTGCTTAAAGTCTTTTTACAGGAAATGTGAAATAAAACATCTTCCTTTTTTACAGAGAAATGTTCAGGTGATATTTTCTAGTCAGCTTTTTACAGCTATGCTGCATTACTTTCATGTGCTTCCACATTTGTGTATCATATCCCTTTAAGCAGTGTATGGGTGTTTTGCAATGGGGGTTGTGGCAGTTTATGCCTTGGTGATTTATATAGTGTAGCAGGTTTTTGTAATGGGGTTGTGGTGGTTTATGAGTTAATATAGTGTAGAGGGTTTTTGTAATGGGGTTGTGGCAATTTAGGGGTTAATAGCTTAGGGCTGTTTTTTATTAAAAGAATAACAAATGAACAAATTTATTAACAAAATTGGTTAATACAGTCATTCATTATTTTTTAGTTTGTGCATTGACTCATTTATTAAGATTATCAGTCCCATTTAGAATCCTAATTAGTGTACCAAGAGGGCTGGTATTGTTAATTGATAAAAAGCTCACCATATAAAAAAAACACCCATAGAAAAGCTGTATGAAAAAAAAAAATAATACATTAAAAGTTAGTTGTCACTATCACACCAGTTGTGATATTGCCAAAGTATTTTATATTTATTTTCATGCCATAGTCTAAAATTTGGCTTTAACATTAAATTAGTAAATTGTATTTTTAATTTGTAATATTTCAAAGCAGATTCCTCATAGTAGTGTATACTGAGAATATTATTATTTATAAAGCTATTATATCAAGTTTTTTTGTGTACTTATGCTGATCTTTGGGAAAGAAAAATAATGTTTCTTAAGATTATACTTCATAAAAATGTGTTTCCATTGTCTGGAGGGGGATAAGTACAAGTAATATTATTTACAAATAATATATTTTCAGAGTTTAACATTTAGTGTAATAAAACTCATTTAATGTAACTGATGCAATATTCAGCAATGCCTTGTACAGCCTATACCCTAGGAGATATGCTGTTATAAATAATGCATGCATGGTTTTAATTGTTAATGCTGCAATTAATGATGTGCATTCAAAGAAACAAATCGCTTGCCATAGATTGCCCTTTGGCGCAGACAAAATAAATGCTGAGTATTTTGCTTTATTTTAGCTGTGTTATAAAAATTTGATTAAAAAGAAGGCATGGTACACATACCGTATTACAGTATATTCATCTTTCTTTTTGTTACAGCATATATTGTAATTACAAGTACATTTTAAAACAGTTACCAAAAAAACACTCACCATACAATTTTTTCATAAGTAGTATAGAGATATACATATGAAATTAAAGAAAAAGCCCACATTTCAAGGAAAAGTACACATTATTTATTTATTTTTGTAAGAATTCAATCTCACTAAATATTTTTCACATAAAAGTAATTTTCTCATTGACCACATTACTAAATGTTATAGTCTGTGGCCTATATGGTAGCGTTTGCTTGCTCTGTGTAAACATTCAGAGCGAGACGGATATGCTAGTTAAATAGCAGCAGTTATAAGACTGCTGCTACTTAGCTTATCTGTGACACTTTAGGTGGTGGATAGCAATCATCTCAATCCGATCCGATTGGGATGATTCACAGCCTCCTATTGAGCGCAATTGGCTGTGCACAAGCAGGGGGTTGGAATTGCACAATCACCAATGTTAATAGCAATGATAACTGCAGGCAGCGTACTGCACACACTTGCTGTGAGGCTGGATGGACAAGGTTCAAGATAGAGAACCACGTCCACCCGGCCTTTGGTAAATGGAGCCCGATCAATGTTCTATTTTGGCATTCCATAGGTAGAAGCTACTCAGAGATTCCTATGTATATTTCCATCACTCATATCCAGTATACATCACTTTAAAGAACATAACAGTCAAAACTAAAATGTTTCAGTTTTGAATATAAACATGTTTCCATTATGCTTGTATTAACAAAAAATTATTAAAGTAAAAGTTATAATCTGGCACTCCGGCAGGTAGATGACAAGTCTCTGGATCATCCTAACCACGTGCCCATCTGCATGGCCATTCCAGGGGGTGGCGACGCTTTGGGGCCCCGGCGTCCCTCGCCTCCTGAGCATACCGTTTTGGAAGCAGAGAATGGAACTGCCCTCACCGGCTTGTCACCGGGCACGCTAAAGAGCTTCAGCCTAATGCGACAACAAGCACCTCTCACTGAGCCCAGTAGTTGCATGCGGGTCCTATCGCCTGCAGCTAAAGCAGCCCAAGACGGCTTTTACCTCACATCAATAGTAACCTTCTAATCACCAGATCTGCTTGAGAGCAGCAGCGCACAACATAGTGGCACAGCGAACTGCGGATTTATACCGCCACTGCTCCAGCAAAGCTCAGTTGGCCCTTCACACCTGCGGACTGCAGCGGTCAAGCATCCCAGCCAGGCTGCATAGGTTAGGCATTGGCTAGAACAATATGAACAGCTTAAAAGGGTTCAATACTAAGAGCAGTTGGAACCTTTCCTATGCACCCATAACCTCTCAAAAGTTGAGGACTACTATTGCGCCCCCTTACTATTTAGATCTGACGATGAAGGCCTAACGGTCTGAAGTTTTAGGCTTATAACTGTATTGGGGACTGACTGTTTAAGGGGCTACTTATTCTCCATGTCCGTTTTATCTACATCATTAGCCCAAGGCTTGGCTTACTCTACGTTGCTTTATTTACTTATATTTTTCATCCTACTCAAAACGCTAGTACTGTAGTTATTTTAATACTGTTTGTTGTTCATGTCTGTTCTGCATTTTGTGATGGGTTGACTTGCATACGTGCTTTATACATATCTTTAGACTTTATACTTTTTCACTGCCCCATCTTTATCTCGAGTGAACTTGCATGAAACTAATGTGGAGCTACATCCCTAACTTACTCCATGAACAGAACGTTTGTATTATAGTTAATTGACCACCATTGTGTTTATACCTTACATGCTAAGTGGCGAGCTTATGGCAGCTTTATATGTTTAGAGAGGTCTTGTAATGCCGCATTGTAACCATTTCAGGCTGCTTTATTTATCTTATGCTGCAAGGTTGTTATCTATCTGCAATGTACCCGCAATAGCAGACCACACATATAGAATTTTCCTGTGCCCATAAGTTTATGTATGTGGTTTAGTTACCTTCTCCGCTTTATAAGATACTCATATTTACCAGCTGACTACTCACAATAGTAACTTGAAGAATTTGAGGACCGCATGACCTTAGCTAGACCCATGGTTGTGTATAGCTCCAACTAATTTTGCTCAATTTAATTCCTAGATTTAGCAAGGGGACCTCTGTTTGATGACACTACCCCTTAGTAAACAAAATAGAAATCCAGCACTCAGACCCAGGGTGTGTGCAAGCTAGCACAGGATCACTGCAAAGATCCAAACAGTATCCAAAATCTTCAAAGAATGCAGCAGCACCACTTTTCTTATAAAACATTCCTTTATTTAACACATAGTAGGAGCATGTTAAAATAGAAAGACGTTTCGGGTAGTCATCCCTTAGTCATGTACCCCTTAGTACAATACACCTGTCTGCTTGCGGCCGGAGCAGACACACAAGTCTTTAAGGTGTTTTTCTTCTCCTGTTGTGTAAATCCCTTATAGAGTTCTCCTGGTCTCCAAGGAGTCACTTCTAGCTAAAGGGTGTATGAGTAGCCAAGCAATACTCTACTCTACAATATGTTAACTGTTATGTATAGTTGTATCATATTCTGTTATTTGATGGTCTGCTAAGACCGTCGTGCCCCCTGATGTTACTGATATTACCCGTGGCTATTGGTTCGTTTTATATTGGCCAATATGGTTAACTCTTCTACTTAGTATAAGTCATATTTCACATTACTTATCATTTTTAGGTTGCAACCACTATTGATTGCTGGAGCGTTGTTATAAAGTGATTTAATAACCATGTGCCTAATGTGGGCTGGACCCACGATACTACCACACTTTAGAATCTCCCAACACATAATAAGCAGATGGAGAAATATGACACATCTCTTCACTAATGTCCCAGACTTTGGGGGTCACATTATGCCATAAAAATCTTTAATCCAATACCTACCCAATTTCCATAGTCTTCCCTTATCAGGGATATATTTCTCTATCCACAGTCTTACATAAACAGACAGCCTCATAATACCATCATTGACTCATTTAGTACCCCTCTTTTTCCAAATTAAAATATGCTCAATCTTCATGATTCCATATAGGGATATGACTCCCACTACATGTAGCTTTATACACCTAAATGACCACCTCCCCCCCCCCTATATATAATGTGCCTCCTTGTTAAGGAGGACCAACTTTGCGGCTTTTCTTGTCTATGCCGCACCTTCCCATAGCAACAGTTATTCTTAGCTTTAATGCCCAAAATTTAAGTGGTTTCAATTCTCTTAAGTCTAACGAACTTTCACTTTTCTTATCATTCATTGTAAGCCACATACTGTGATTACTTCTACTGTATTATTCTGGGCCACAGCATATTATTACCTATACTTATTATAGTTTATTCAACTACATCTCCCCATGCAACTTTTCTATAAGTGTTTGGGCCCAAGAGGCCTCCCACACTTATTAAGGGGAATATTATTATTATTTTTAAGAAACTTAGGAAACTATGAGGTTTTTCTTTCTTATGCTTGTTTATTCTGGATGCATACTGTATATTGTTACTATGTCATATCCTGTAAAATACTGTTGATATTGTTTGTATGCTCATGTGAGAACCTCAATAAAATTAAAAAAAAAAAAAAAAAAAAAAAAAAAAAAAGAAAAAGTGATTACTGTTTCAGGGGAGTAGGTAGATTTTCTTTACATGCCCGATGAGTCCACATTCAAGCACACAGATAGCAAATAATGGATTGCATGACATATACATCATAGACACAATACAGGTCACCACAGGTCATGTGTTTGAATGTGGGTGCACTTGACACACGCAACATATCTATATAGGTCACTGCAACAGTAACAAACTTTCTTAAAAGCATTTTTGCTAATACAAATATTTTGAAAAAGCTCTGTTCAAGATTTAAATGCATTCATCCCTCTCCAGTCTGTTCAATATTTCTAGTTACTAATTTATCACATGCAACTAATTCACTAAATACCCCCTTATCTCTCTTTCACCATGAATGAGCTCAACAGAAAAAATAGGACTTGTTGAAACAAGAGATTCTGGAGAGGCTTTAGTAAATCTAGTTCAAGAAGAGAGGACAAACTTTATTATAATTTCTCTTGCAGGATATTTAAAAATGCTAGATAATTAATAATGCTGTAATTAAAAATGATATTTTACTTGTTGTAATTCGCCATGACATTGAGTCAATAAATACAATGTGAAAGAACGACAGAAGTCACCAATAAACCTCAAGTTTTAACTTCCCGTAAAATAATGTTCTCTTTTATCTAGTTTTCTTTTAAGTCTTTAATCCTTTTGAAGTATTTTTACTCTACTTATCATATTTTACAGTACTGCAACTATTCCATAGCTTTACTCTTTGATGTGCGGTAGAAACAACTTAAATCTGCATTATTTACACAATGTACACATGAATCAAATTGAATACTTAACAATAGCCTCTCTAAATGAAAATTTAGGGAAAAAAAACAAATACATAAGAGAAAGTTTACACATAATACTTAATTTTAGTATTTAACTCCAACTGTGTTTGTATGTATATTGGGTACCCTCTTGGGGACAATTTATCACGGCCTGAATGGAGCAGTATACACCTGGAAACAGGAGTTATGAAGCAGCGGTCTTAAAACCACTGCTCCTTAACTAGTCTGCTTGCTCTGAGGTGGCGGACAGCAATCCGCCCACTCACATATGATCGGGTTGATTGACACTCCCTGCTAGCGGCCGATTGGCCGCAAATGTTCAGGGGGCGGCATTACACAAGCATCTAGTGGTGACAGAACAAGTGTAGAGTGAGTGTACCAAGAACAAACAGTTTTATTTAACTATGTAGAATATATAGAATATTACTCAAACCCTAAATATGACAATTGTTCCTCCAAACAGTTGTCTGATATACAATAGAAAGGCAGGTAAGGGGAGCTGGTTTATGTACAATAATCAATGTGTGAAATTTTGTGTACAATATTTGGTACGTGAAAAGAAAATAGTGAAGAATATATTGATTATTAGGAAATAGGGAGATAATAATTTTGAATGTTAAATCATTAATAATGTTTATTGTTCTCTAAGTAGGATAATAAAACGGTGTAGGATATGGAAAATTAAACCAATAATTGGTAGGAGTTTATAATAACCTTCTAGGGGTGTATCAGGAATTATATGTGAAAAAAGTGCGATATAGGTAAATACATATTACGGATGCAATATGGTAAGAATTACAATTTTATTACAAACAATAAATAAATGAGTTGAGCTCAGAGGAAAATATATATAATAATATAGATTATTAATAGATAAAAAGTGGATCTCACTGCAGTGGATAAAAAAGATTTTTAGGTAAAAATTTGGATAAAAAACGGATAAATAGCAATTATATAGATAAAATGCTGTTGATTCTAGCTGCCGAAAAGTCTTACAGGCCCATTTATCAAGCTCCGTATGGAGCTTGAAGGGCCGTGTTTCTGGCGAGTCTTCAGACTCGCCAGAAACACAAGTTATGAAGCAGCGGTCTAAAGACCGCTGCTTCATAACCCTGTCCGCCTGCTCTGAGCAGGCGGACAGGAACCGCCGGAAATCAACCCGATCGAATACGATCGGGTTGATTGACAGCTCCCTGCTGGCGGCCGAATGGCCGCGAGTCAGCAGGGGGCGGCGTTGCACCAGCAGCTCTTGTGAGCTGCTGGTGCAATGTTAAATGTGGAGAGCGTATTGCTCTCCGCATTTAGCGAGGTCTTGCGGACCTGATCCGCAGTGTCGGATCAGGTCCGCAAGCCCTTTGATAAATGGGCCCCTTAGTGTCGTTAAGAGAAAGTGCTTTTATATGTTTTTTAATATATAAGGTAATTCAAAGTTGGTTCTTTACAAATTCGAGCTTATGCTCTAGGATGAGTGTTTCTCAGATGCGGTTAAGACGTATAGAAGTTCTGAATTCAATAATACTCGTTTCGGATTTTAAACAAGTGTACTCACAGTTTTGAGTCCGGGTCACAGATGATTTGACCAGTCGATATTTTAGATGGTAGTATTACCTGATTGGTGAAGACCGCTAAGCCTCTATATTGAGGAATGAGAGATAAGCTGTGTAACAAAAAGTGATAGCTGTTCCGTTGCTCCAGGTGTAGTCCAGAAGCTAATCATATTAGCTGGCGTGTCTGTTAAAGGATTTGAAGTTTTTCAAGGAGCTTGTAAATTATCCAAAATCCAGACAATCTGGATGAGTTGGGATCCTGCCCGGGCTGCAAAAAACCACCTTCATAAGGTTTTCAGCGGTGTCGGTTTTCAAATGGAGCTGTTATTTTCAAAGAATTCAAGCAGTCTTGGTGAAACGGAATCCTCCCTTTGCAAGGTTTGTATATGTTTTTCCAAGCAGAGCTGCTGTATGCGCTAAGTAACAGGTTTGGACGATTAGAGCAATTAGCATTTAGCGTTATACTTTAGTATAACCAGTAGATAGAAAGCTACGATAGCTTATATGATAGTATAAAGTTCCTTTTGGGCAAAGTGCCAAATGACTTGGCAATGATTGTGGGCAAATCTACGCGTTTCAGCCATTGCCTTTATCAAGACAAGCATCTAGTGGTGCAATGATAAATGCTAACAGCGTATGCTGTCAGCATTTATTGATGTGCGGCTGACATGATCGCTACAGCGGATTATGTCCGTTCGTACTTTCATAAATCGGCCCCTTGGTCTTATCTTGGGTTAAGTCATTTAACAAACATACAATGTTTAAAAATTAACCAATAAAATGGAAGAATCATCTGCATATGACCTTAATAGTATATTGGCTACTGATGTGTGCTACAGGTGATTAGTCTCCATTTCATTGGTTAATTTTTAAACATTGTATGTTTGTTAAATGCTTTATATATGATGTGGTGTTCAATTATTTTATTCACTGCCTGAGGAAAGAGTGCCAAAAGCACTCTGAAACGTGTTGGAGAAATTTACATTTTTATAAAACATTTTTTAATCCAATAAATAACCCTCTATGCACAGAGGTTTTTTGGTTTTATCAAGGATTGAAGTGTATTTTTAATATTTATTCTAATTGTGGATCTGGTACCTGCTTGCCTATGTGAGCTAGCTGGTGGGCTCATATTACCCCAGCCTGTGTGACTTGCACTGCAATATAGTGCGCCACTTCTGTTAGTATATTGGAGGGTCTCTGGGCTATGCTGTAACAATCGTATTCACTATTCGAGCACCCCCTCCCTTCCTTTTTGTATCCTTATGCATAGCAACCTTGGACATATACACATTCTGGAGTGAGCCAGCTGGTGGGCTCTGATCTATCCAGCCTGCCTGACTTGCACTGCCATATAGTGCGCCACACTTGTGAGTATCATTCTGTAGAATGACTTTATGATACTATTGTCAACATTTGTTGTGATAATCGGCAGCATTGGAGCGCCTTTTTTTGTCTTTACATATTTTTAATTGTGAGAATGTTTTATTAGAAGCAGTCAGAGGCTTACACAATAGTACAGATTGTTACAAATTTTTATTAAACAGCGTATACATAGTTAAATAAAAATGACCAAAAAATAGTACTTAGCATGAGAAACTACGCATAAAAAACTGTATATAAAAACATATAAAATTGTACTCATGGATCCATGTAACATAAATAAAATCTGATATCATTCGCAAATAGTTAAAACATTAGAAGTATATATTATGGTGCAAAAATTAGTCTCATGTTGACTAAATTCACAATGAAATGTACTCCTCTCAGGTTAAGAGTAGTAATATAACATCAATATGAGAAAATTGTGACAATGGGGTAATAATAATACTACTGATGTAATTAGATGTGCTGAATGTGGTACGTGCGTTTCCACACTAAATGTCCTTAGTCCCTAATTTAAAGGACAGAAGAAATGTCAAAGTCCTTCTGTGATGGCTAAATCCAAAAACTCTAATTGAACTGAATCCGGTGGGGGTGGTTGATATGAGAGTGCCCAAAAAATGTGGTTTAAAAGAGTGTCCAAAAAATGTGGTTTAAAAATAATAAATATCGTTAAAAAACAATGTGAAAAATAGAAAAACATTTTTTTTTTAAATGGGGTTGGAGAATTCAAAATTTGTTAAAAAATCATTTGCAAAAAAGTAAAATCCTAGTGCGAAAAAACTGGTAAAGTGCTTGTGCTGCTATCCTTAGTGTTCTGTAGTAAAATTCAAATGCCAATAGAAATATTCAATCCAAAAATAAAACAAACATTCCCAGTGTACCTGTGAAATACAAATAACAAAAAATAGTGCAAGATTGCTTTGTAAATCCTTATTATAAATAAAATGAGGCTTACCATAAATAGCCAACACGTTTTGGCCCTTCTTTAGGCCTTTTTCAAGACCTAAATACAGTCTTGAAAAAGGCCTAAAGAAGGGCCGAAACGCGTTGGCTATTTATGGTAAGCCCCATTTTCAAAACATTTTTTTTTCTATTTTTCACATTGTTTTTCAACGATATTTATTATTTTTCAACCACATTTTTTAAACCACATTTTTTGGACACTCTTTTAAACCACATTTTTTGGACACTCTCATATCAACCACCCCCACCGGATTCAGTGCAATTCGAGTTTTTGGATTTAGCCATCACAGAAAGACTTTAACATTTCTTCTGTCCTTTAAATTAGGGACTAAGGACATTTAGTGTGGAAATGCACGTACCACATTCAGCACATCTAATTACATCAGTAGTATTATTATTACCCCATTGTCACAATTTTCTCATATTGATGTTATATTACTACTCTTAACCTGAGAGGAGTACATTTCATTGTGAATTTAGTCAACTTGAGACTAATTTTTACACCATAATATATACTTCTAATGTTTTAACTATTTGCGAATGATATCAGATTTTATTTATGTTACATGGATCCATGAGTACAATTTTATATGTTTTTATATATAGTTTTTTATGCGTAGTTTCTCATGCTAAGTACTATTTTTTGGTCATTTTAATTCAACTATGTATACGTTGTTTAATAAAATTTGTAACAATCTGTACTAATTATACAGCAACCTCACACTACTCATATCTACTTATCATAAATTTATCCTTCGCCCACTTTGAGGCGCTCCCCAGATCCCAATTCAATTCTAAATAACCACAAGATATACTAGGTATCTTGCCCTTTGGGGAGCCAGAAGGAAAGTAAGAGAGAGGGCGCTGTGAGACACCCATCCCCTTCTCAGCTTACACAATAGTACACAGTTTGTTTTTTTTTAAAATAATTGATTCATTGAGACACAAAATAATAGACAGTGGTCACTTTTGTAGTTACTAATAGGAATTTAGTTGGGGATCTTTTTCTGTGTATATATTTCTGTCTTTTAATCAACATATTTTTGATTTGTTGGTGGTTTTACTCGATTTATTAAAAGTTATGTTTTAATTTAGGGATGTCCATAAGTAATTGTTGCGTGGTGCATATTTGTATTTATATCAGACATGTGGGGTTAAAATAGTTTTGTGTATAAGTGCAAAAGAGATATGAGCTATGGGTTACCTGTGATACAAAATAGATAAAAAGTTTCTTTACTTTCAAACTCAGTTTATATAGACAGGCATGTACCACATGGTAAAGTCTAGATATGCAACATCTAAGGCTACTCTCTGGTCTATTATTTTAGTTACATGGTCAAAGAAATCAATTAGATTAGTCTGACATGATCTTCCAGCAGTGAAACCATGCTGACCTTTGTCTTCTAAGTTGTTTGTCTGAATGAAAGATACAAGTCTTTCCTTTAAAAGAGTTTCCATTAATGTCCCTGAAATTGAGGTCAATCTGACTGGCCTATAGTTAGCAGAATCTTCCCTACTACCCTTTTTATGAAGAGGGACTACATTGGCAATTTTCCAGTCTTTTGGAAAAACTCCTGTTAGAAGTGACTGATTAAATAAATCAGCTAATGGAGTCCCTTGGATGAATATTATCTGGACCCACAGACTTATTTACTTTTATTTTTGATAAAGCCATTGAAACCTCTTCCTCTATAAAAAGAAAAGTACTACTCACATTATTATTTACAGTAACATCCCTTAATAGAATCTCACTATCTTTACCATCTGTTGTAAAGACTGAAAAAAAGTAATAATTTAAAAAGTTTGCTATTTGTTTATTTTATTCCACTACTCTATCATCATTTAGTTGATCCTACTAATTGCACTCCTTGAGGAATATTTATCAAGCCGTCAACCGCAAATACACTGGAATTCCGCAGCGTAATTGTGGCAGGCTTGATTCACCCCATTTATCAAAGCCTACAGACCGGCAAAAGTTGAAATTTGTGACGTAACATACGATCCGCCGGTCTCAATCCGACACAGATCGATGCTTACGTCATTACAGATGTTTTGAATACAGATTCGGCACTATCTGACAACTTTTGCCATTTATAAAACTTCTAACAGGTACGCTCGCCACTATTCCGGCCCAGCGTACCTGCTTTTCAATCCGCCACCCTGGAGGCCACGGATGCCATAGGAATCAAAGGGAGTCTGAAAGCAGTGAAAGCTTATGTTCGCTGCAGCCCGATATCCCATTGATTTCTATGGTAGAATAAAAGTTACGTTTACACCTAACACCCTAGCATGTTCCCCGAGTCTAAACACCCCTAATCTGCCGCCCCTACATCGCCGCCACCTAAATAAAATATATTAACCCCTATCCTGCCACTCCAAGACCCCGCCGCCACCTACATAATGTTATTAACCCCTATCCGGCCGCTCCTGGACCCAGCCGCCACCTACATAATGTTATTAACTTTACATTAAATATTAACTCATCCCTATCTTATAATAAATGTAAACTTACCTTTAGAATTAAAAACACAATTTATGCTTACCTGATAAATTTATTTCTCTTGTGGTGTATCCAGTCCACGGATCATCCATTACTTGTGGGATATTCTCATTCCCAACAGGAAGTTGCAAGAGGAAACCCACAGCAGAGCTGTAATATAGCTCCTCCCCTAACTGTCATAGCCAGTCATTCGACCGAAAACAAGCCAAGAAAGGAGGAACCATAGGGTGCAGTGGTTACTGTAGTTTAAATTTAAAAATTACCTGCCTTAAAATGACAAGGCGGGCCGTGGACTGGATAAACCACAAGAGAAATAAATTTATCAGGTAAGCATAAATTGTGTTTTCTCTTGTAAGGTGTATCCAGTCCACGGATCATCCATTACTTGAGGGATACCAATACCAAAGCTAAAGTACACGGATGAAGGGAGGGACAAGGCAGGAACTTAAATGGAAGGAACCACTGCCCGTAAAACCTTTCTCCCAAATATAGCCTCCGAAGAAGCAAAAGTATCAAATTTGTAAAATTTTGAAAAAATATGAAGCGAAGACCAAGTCGTCGTCTTGCAAATCTGATCAAAAGAAGCCTCATTTTTAAAGGCCCAAATGGAAGCCACAGCTCTAGTGGAATGAGCTGTAATCCTTTCAGGAGGTTGCTGTCCAGCAGTCTCATAGGCTAAGCGGATTAAGCTTCTTAGTCAAAAAGAAAAAGAGGTTGCCGAAGCCTTTTGACCTCTCCTCTGTCCAGAGTAGACAACAAACAAAGCAGATGTTTGACGAAAATCTTTAGTAGCTTGTAAGTAAAACTTTAAAACACGGACCACGTCCAAATTGTGTAACACAAGGATGGAACAACAATCTCTTGATTGATATTCTTGTTAGATACCACCTTAGGTAAGAACCAAGGTTTGGTACGCAGGACTACCTTATCCGTATGAAAAATCAGATAAGGAGAATCACATTGTAAGGCAGATAGCTCAGAGACTCTACGAGCCGAGGAAATAGCTACCAAAAAAAGAACTTTCCAAGATAAAAGCTTGATCTATGGAATGAAGAGGTTCAAACGGAACTCCTTGAAGAACCTTAAGAACCAAGTTTAAGCTCCATGGTGGAGCAACAGGTTTAAACACAGGCTTGATTCTAACTAAAGCCTGACAAAATGCCTGAACGTCTGGAACATCTGCCAGACGCTTAACTAGCTGGCAATCCTTTTTCCAAACCTTCTTGGAGAAAAGATAATATCCTAGCAATCCTGACCTTACTCCATGAGTAACCCTTGGATTCACACCAATAAAGATATCTACGCCATACCTTATGGTAAATTTTCCTGGTGACAGGCTTTCGTGCCTGTCTTAAGGTATCAATAACTGACTCGGAGAAGCCACGCTTTGATAAAATCAAGCGTTCAATCTCCAGGCAGTCAGCCTCAGAGAAATTAGATTTGGATGGTTGAAAGGACCCTGAAGTAGAAGGTCCTGTTTCAGAGGCAGAGACCATGGTGGAAAGGATGACATGTCCACTAGATCTGCATACCAGGTCCTGCGTGGCCATCAGAATCACCGATGCTCTCTCCTGCTTGATCTTGGCAATCAGTCGAGGGAGCAGAGGAAACGGTGGAAACACATAAGCCAGGTTGAAAGACCAGGGCGCTGCTAGAGCATCTATCAGTGTCGCCTTGGGATCCCTGGACCTGGATCCGTAACACGGAAGCTTGGCGTTCTGGCGAGACGCCATGAGATCCAGTTCTGGTTTGCCCCAACGATGAATCAGTTGTGCAAATGCCTCCAGATGGAGTTCCCACTCTCCCGGATGAAAAGTCTGATGACTTAGAAAATCCGCCTCCCAGTGCTCTACACCTGGGATATGGATAGCTGATAGGTGACAAGAGTGAATCTCTGCCCAGCGAATTATTTTTGAAACTTCTAACATCTCTAGGGAACTTCTCGTTCCCCCTTGATGGTTGATGTAAGCTACAGTCGTGATGTTGTCCGACTGAAATCTAATGTACCTCAGAGTTGCTAACTGAGGCCAAGCCTGAAGAGCCTTAAATATCGCTCTTCATTCCAAAATATTTAATGGAAGGAGAGACTCCTCCTGAGTCCACGATCCCTGAGCCTTCAGGGAGTTCCAGACTGCACCCCAACCTAGAAGGCTGGCATCTGTCGTAACAATTGTCCAATCTGGCCTGCGAAAGGTCATACCTTTGGACAGATGGACACGAGATAGCCACCAGAGAAGAGAATCCCTGGTCTCTTGGTCCAGATTCAGTTGAGGTGACAAATCTGTGTAATCCCTGCTCCACTGACTGAGCATGCATAGTTGCAGCGGTCTGAGATGTAAGCGTGCAAACGGCACTATGTCCATTGCTGCTACCATTAAGCCGATTACTTCCATACACTGAACCACCGAAGGGCGCAGAATGGAATGAAGAACCCGGCAGGAATTTAGAAGCTTTGATAACCTGGACTCCGTCAGGTGAATTTTCATTTCTCCAGAATCTATCAGAGTCCCTAGAAAGGAAGTGGGGATAGAGAACTCTTTTCCTCGTTCACTTTCTACCCATGCAACCACAGAAATGCCAGTACTACGTCCGTATGAGACTTGGCAATTTTGAAGTTTGACGCCTGTATCAGGATGTTGACTAAATAAGGGGCTACTGCTATGCCCCGCGGCCTTAATACCGCCATAAGTGACCCTAGAACCTTTGTAAAGATTCTTGGGGCTGTAGCTAATCCCAAGGGAAGAGCTACAACTGGTAATGCCTGTCTTAAAAGGCAAACCTGAGAAACCGATGATGATCTTTGTGTATCGGAATGTGAAGATAAGCATCCTTTAGATCCACTGTAGTCATATATTGACCCTCCTGGATCAGTGGTAGGATGGTACGAATAGTTTCCATCTTGAACGACGGAACTTTTAGGAATTTGTTTAAGACCTTTAGATCCAAAATTGGTCTGAAGGTTCCCTCTTTTTTGGGAACCACAAACAGATTTGAGTAAAAACCCTGTCCCTGTTCCTCCTTTGGAACTGGATGGATCACTCCCATAACTAGGAGGACTCGTACACAGTGTAAGAATGCCTCTCTCTTTATCTGGTGTGCAGATAATTGTGAAAGGTGAAATCTCCCTTTTGGGGGGGAAGCTTTGAAGTCCAGAAGATATCCCTGGGATATAATTTCCAACGCCCAGGGATCCTTAACATCTCTTGCCCATGCCTGGGCAAAGAGTGAAAGTCTGCCCCCTACTAGATCCATTCCCGGATAGGGGGCCGTTCCTTCATGCTGTCTTAGAGGCAGCAGCAGGCTTTTTTACCTGCTTACCTTTTTTCCATGTGAGGTTTGGTCTCCAGACCGTCTTGGATTGAGCAAAAGTTCCCTCTTGTTTATTATTAGAGGAAGTTGATGCCGCACCTGCCTTGAAGTTTTGAAAGTCACGAAAATTAGACTGTTTGGCCCTAGATTTGGACCTGTCCTGAGGAAGGGCATGACCTTTTTCTCCAGTGATATCAGCAATAATCTCCTTCAACCAGGCCCGAATAGGGTCTGCCCCTTGAAGGGAATGTTAAGTAGCTTAGATTTTGAAGTCACGTCAGCTGACCATGATCTAAGCCATAGCGTTCTGCGCGCCTGTATAGCAAAACCAGAATTCTTAGCCGTTAGTTTAGTCAAATGAACAATGGCATCAGAATAAAAGAATTGGCTAGCTTAAGTGCTCTAAGTTTGCCAAGTATGTCATCCAATGGTGTCGCTACCTGTAAAGCCTCTTCCAGAGACTCAAACCAGTACGCCGCAGCAGCAGTGACAGGGGCAATGCATGCAAGGGGCTGTAGGATAAAACCTTGTTGAATAAATATTTTCTTAAGGTAACCTCTAATTTTTTATTCATTGGATCTAAAAAAAAAAGCACAACTGTCCTCGACAGGGATAGTAGTACGCTTTACTAGAGTAGAAACTGCTCCCTCCACCTTAGGGACTGTCTGCCATAAGTCCCATGTGGTGGCGTCTATTGGAAACATTTTTCTAAAAATAGGAGGGGAAGAGAATGGCACACCTGGTCTATCCCATTCCTTATTAATAATTTCTGTAAACCTTTTAGGTATTTGGAAAAACATCAGTACACACCGGCACTGCAAAGTATTTATCCAGTCTACACAATTTCTCTGGCACTGCAATGGTATCACAGTCATTCAGAGCAGCTAAAACCTCCCTAAGCAACACGCGGAGGTGTTCAAGCTTAAATTTAAATGTAGAAATATTAGAATCAGGTATCTTTCCTGAGTCATTAACATCACCCACTGACTGAAGCTCTCTTTCCTCAGCTTCTGCTTATTGTGAGGCAGTATAAGACATGGTTCTTAAAGCGTCAGTATGCTCTGCATTTTGTCTCACCCCAGAGCTATCTTGCTTACCTCTAAGTTCAGGTAGTCTGGCTAATACCGCTGACAGTGTATTATCCATGACTGCCGCCATGTCTTGTAAAGTAAACGCTATGGGCGCCCTAGATGTACTTGGCGCCATTTGAGCGTGAGTCCCTTAAGCGGGAGTCAAAGGGTCTGACACGTGGGGAAAATTAGTCGGCATAACTTCCCCCTCGTCAGATTCCTCTGGTGATACATTTTTTAAAGACAGAAAATGATCTTTATTGCATAAAATGAAATCAGTACATTTGGTACACATTCTAAGAGGGGGTTCCACCATGGCTTTTAAACATAATAAACAAGGAGTTTCTTCTATGTCAGACATGTTTATACAGAATAGCAATGAGACTAGCAAGCTTGGAAAACACTTTAAATCAAGTTAACAAGCAAATATAAAAAACGGTACTGTGCCTTTAAGAGAAACAAATTTTGTCAGAATTTGAAAAACAGTGAAAAAATGCAGTAAATCAAACGAAATTTTTACAGTGTGTATAATAGGCTAACAGAGCATTGCACCCACTTGCAAATGGATGATTAACCCCTTAGTTAAAAAAAACAGATCAAAAAAACGAAATAGACGTTTTTTAACAGTCACAACCAACTACCACAGCAAGCTGTGGCCCTACCTTCCCCAATAAACGACTTTGGAAAGCCTTTGGGCCCTTTAGAGATGTCCTATAGCATTCAGAGGACCTTTGAGGGAAGCTGGATGTCACAGTTTGTAATTTTAACTGCACCAACTGTAACTTTTATACTACAACAGTGGAAATTGTTTCTAGTCAAAATTTAAGCCAGCCATGTGGAAAAAACTAGGCCCCAATAAAGTTTTATCACCAAAGCATATATAAAAACGATTAAATATGCCAGCAAACGTTTTATATTGTAAATATCATAAGGGTATTACCCCTGGGAGTAAGCATGATACCAGTCGTTATTAAATCACTGTATTCAGGCTTAACTTACATTAATCCGGTATCAGCAGCATTTTCTAGTGTTTTCCATCTCTAGAAAAAATTATAACTGCACATACCTGATAGCAGAATAAACTGCACGCCATTCTCTCGCTGAAGTTACCTCATCTGTGTAATCCCCTCAGACATATGTGAGAATAGCAATGGATCTTAGTTACAACCTGCTAAGATCATAGAAACCTCAGGCAGATTCTTCTTCTATTTACTGCCTGAGATAAAATAGCACAACTCCGGTACTATTTAAAAATAACAAAGTTTGATTGAAGAAAATAAACTAGCTATATTTAACCACTCTCTCCTACAACGTCCTTGCTTGTTGAGAGTTGCAAGAGAATGACTGGCTATGACAGTTAGGGGAGGAGCTATATTACAGCTCTGCTGTGGGTGTCCTCTTGCAACTTCCTGTTGGGAATGAGAATATCCCACAAGTAATGGATGATCCGTGGACTGGATACACCTTACAAGAGAAATAAACTATATTCAACTATTAATTAACCTACCTCTGAACCTCACTTTTGCCTATTCTTTAGATGATAAGCTACAAAGATTAACATTTTATTGGTTGAGACTTAAGAAGTTGTTTGACATATATTTATAACATTTTTATATATATAACAATATGAAGGATGATCTTAGTGCAATTAATCAACTGGGTATTTAGTTTGTTGTGAAACCTAACTCTTCAATTGACACACAGTGAGACTACCCAGTACTGTTAGTGGAACTGCCATGACACATTTAATAAAAAAATAAATCTGCTTTGATATCTATTTATGTTGGTCACTTCAGGTGCTACGAAATGGAGTATACACACTTGAAATGAAAAACATGCAAACCTGGGCAATGTGACAGCATTGGAAATAGTCACAACTTAGAGAAATAAATGTATTACTCTGTTGAAGTTTAGACAAAGTGCTATTGCATTGTGTGTTATACATTTATTGGTTATTATGCAAATCTATTGTATTGTTTTTATTTTGTTAAATGTTGAGAGAGAGAAAAGTATCAAAGTATTCACATTTTTTGTGGAGGGGACGGTGGGGGCGGGGGGCCCTTCTTGGATTCTTGCACCAGGGCCCAGTGATTTTTAGTTACGCCTCTGGCTTGAGCGCTATTGAACTTAACCTTCGGCGGGTTGGTGCAACCTCAGAGCTCTGGTTAACTGTTTTGCAAAACAAAAAAGTCTCAAAAAACCCATCCAAATTACATTACAAAGTACAGTTACACTAATAATAAAACCATCTAATACAAATTATATAAAAAAATATTCCACAAAAAAGTTATAAGGGCTCAAAGATATGAGGTCTCAGGTGTTAAAGAAAAAAAATGCAGGCAAAGAGCTTTAACATCATATACATGTCTAAAAGTTGCATATGTGTGTGTATATATATATATATGTACATTTGTTTTTATATGTGTATATATGTATTTGGAGACATATATACACATATAAACACATAATACATATATACACAAACATTTATATATATATATATATATATATATATATATATATATATATATATGTATATATATGTATATATATATATATATATATATATATATAGGTATAAATATAGATATATATTGTTCCAAGTAAAATCCTATATAGATATAGAAATATGTATTTTTGGCTAATTAGAACTTATTCTTCTATGTGAACAACACTGGAATGAGAAATATTCATATTTTCATGTCGGGTAAGCGCACTTGAGAATATGCAATAGAGTTTGCATGCACGTAGGGGTTTTCCCCCTTTTTTGCTCCTTTGACTTCTACGGGGGAATATGTTATTGGCTTTTTAGACACATCAACTTACTTTTAACTTGTAGTACAAACGCAACCCGATGCACTCAAAAAAAGCTTACTTCTACCACAATTAACTCTTGAGCTTTAAAAAGCACTCCACTTTTAATCTGGCCCATAGTTTTTTAAACATATGGTCTGTAATCTGAGCCTAAGAGAATATTACATGTTAATCTGGAATTATGATATCTATGAAAAAGGAGAAGAAATCTAAACAGCGTGGGACAACTCTGTTATTTGTATAGCAATACACTTACCTTAGTATCTCTCCATTAAAATGTTACTTACTTTAACATGTATGTTCCCTTTATGTGTCATGTGATATATAATCCTTGGCTGATGTTTATACAACTATGTACTTTAGTCAGCTGTATGTCTAACTTCCTAATACACTTTTGCCCCATTCATTAGTAAAGGCTACTCAGAATGTCACATCTTTCAACATTCTCTGCTTTTTGATATACAGAAATTAAAGGGAGAGTCAACTCCAAAATGTGTATTGTTTAAAAAGATAGATAATCCCTTTATTACCCATTCCCCAGTTTTGCAGTTTTGCACAGCCAACATATGATTATCTTTTATCTAAGCCTCTTTTGACAGCCCCCAGATCACATAGCTATTTATTTATTATCTATTGACTTGAATGTTAGTCAATTAGTGCTGTGTCATGCACAACTGCATGGGAGAGAGCACAATGTTATCAATATGGCCAGCATGAACTAGCAGTCTCATGTTGTGAAAAGCTAATAAAAAAGCATGTGATAAGTGGCTGTCTTTAGTGGCTTAGAAACAGGCAGAAATTTAGCGGTTTCAACATTATAAAGTATATTAGTATAACAATGTTGGTTGTGCAAAGATGAGGAATGGGTAGTAAAGGTGTTATCTATCTTTTTTAAAAAATAACAATTTTGGTGTTGACTGTCCCTTTAAAGAACAGATTTACCTTTCAGTCACTTAATATGCCTAAGCAATGGTTAGCTGATATCCAAATAATAAAACGACTACCAAGGCCTACTAGGCAAATAGTACAACAGTATTTGATTTCATAATAGTTAATGGTAAATATGTTGGTATATAATTTTTAAGCAATCAGACTAGTGACATTTCCCTTTATTAAAGGGACACTGAACCCAATTTTTTTCTTTCATGATTCAGATAGAGCATGCGATTTTAAGCAACTTTCTAATTTACTACTATTATCAATTTCTCTTCATTCCCTTGGTATCTTTATTTAAAAAGCAAGACTGTAAGTTTAGAAGTCGGACCATTTTTGGTTCACAACCTGGGTTGTGCTTGCTGATTGAACAGCACCAATGCTGCCCAGTTCTGAACCAAAAAATGGTTGGTTTGCTTAGATGCCTTCTTTTTCAAATAAAGATAGCAAGAAAACAAAGAAAAATTAATAATAGGAGTAAATTAGAAAGTTGCTTAAAATTGCATGCTCTATCTGAAAAAAAATGTGGGTTTAGTATCCCTTTAAGCAAACATTCAAAAATATGGAAAGAGCATTAGGAGAGCAATATGGTTATAGTTTCAAAAGCAAAAAATATTTTAAAACTATTAAGCGAAATTGACTAAAGGAGCATTATAGAGAAATATCCCCAACATGTGCTTATCATAACTTTTATGATGCATGAAGTAGATTCATTGAGGACTAAGGTGGATAAATGAAGAGAATACTTGTCCTGGCACTCAGCTTACTTTTTGATAATCTAGCTCATCCTTCTTGGCTGACACCAGACCAAGAATAACATTAAAGAGTAATAAACCCTGTCCAGAAAACCTTTCATTCCATGGTTCACTGGAGCCAGGTCTAATCTATCAATCCATTTACAACATATAAAAAGTAACAAAGCCATTATACATAGGCTATGTGCCTTTGCAGGTGGTATATGACAAAAAAAGGGGATTTATTACCAAAGCATGTGTCATTCTGTATACTTCAATAAGGCATCTAAAACACTAAATGATCAGCTCAAAAAATAAATAAATAGAGCGACCATATATAGAAATGAGTAGGAAAAAAGTTTAATGTTTACTGATTATGTATTAAAAATTAGATTTATGATTTTATAGATAATATGATTGCTCATTTTTAAAAACAAATTGTGAATAAACAAGCTCTATGAGCTAAATGTGGGTTTGGTGTTTGTGTATATATATATATATATATATATATATATATACACACATATTCTCTGTGTGTTGTATTAATTTGTTTTGTAATTTTCCATATGGTTCTTGCACCCAGACCTGTCTGGGGTTAACTGCCTGTGACTCTGGGGACAGCACAGCTTCCTGTGAGTGCCGGTGAGCACCCAGGGCTGAGCATGTTGCAGGGTCATGGGATGTGTACCCGGTCCGGTACGAGAATGCAGTCCCCTTCCGTGTTTTGTATATGTCTAGGGCAGTGATTTTTAACCTTTTTTTTGCCGTGGCACACTTTTTTACATAAAAAAATCCTGTGGCACACCACCATCCCAAAATTTTTAAAAAATCACACATTGTAGCCTAATACAGCATATATATATACATATACACACAAACACACACATACTGTATGTATTGTGCTGTTATGCCATGCCTCCTACAAACTACCCCTGCACTGGGAGTAAAAAACAAGCAAAGTTTAAAAAATATGTCACACTGTTGTCAGTCTGCCGTGGCACACCTGAGGATCTCTCACGGCACACTAGTGTGCCACGGCACACTGGTTGAAAAACACTGGTCTAGGGTGATTACATACGCCTGTGCACCCTTCCCACGTTCCCAGTTTGTTTGGATTTGAGAGCTTGCATTGTGTGGCTGTTTTAGGGTCCCAGGTATTGGAAAGGACTTTGACGTGGTACCTGGGCTTGTCCCACTTGGCCAGATGCCGTAACTAACCTTTCCAATTTTGCTTTTAAATCTTAGCTGAGAGCTTGTAAGTGAGTGCTGGACTTTCTCTGTGTGTTATATATACATATATGTATATATATATATATATATATATATATATATATATATATATACTCCTTCAGCTATACATCTCCTTCAGCTTGATTTCAAACACATTCTCTCCCAGAACTCAGAGAAAATACACAGACTTTTACACTCAGCTGCTTCAACTGCCCTCTAACAACAGCTTGATTTCAAACACATCATCTCCCAAAACGCAGAGAAAATACACAGACTTTTACAATCAGCTGCTTCAACTTCCCTCTGACTTACAACAGTTTGATTTCAAACACATCCTCTCCCAGAACTCAGAGAAAATACACACGGCTAGATTTAGAGTTCTGCGGCCAAAGGGGTGCGTTATCTACGCATGCTTTTTTTCCCCCGCACCTTTTAAATACCGCTGGTATTTAGAGTTCACAGAAGGGCTGCGTTAGGCTCCAAAAAAGGGAGCGTAGAGCATATTTACCGCCACTGCAACTCTAAATACCAGCGTTGCTTACAGACGTGGCCAGCTTCAAAAACGTGCTTGTGCACGATTCCCCCATAGAAAACAATGGGGCTGTTTGAGCTGAACCTAACAACTGCAAAAAAGCAGCGTTAAGCTCCTAACACAGCCCCATTGTTTCCTATGGGGAAACACTTCCTAAATCTGCACCTAACACCCTAACATGTACCCCGAGTCTAAACACCCCTAACCTTACACTTATTAACCCCTAATCTGCCGCCCCCACTATCGCTGACCCCTAATATATTATTATTAAGCCCTAATCTGCCGCTCCGTACACCGCCGCAACCTACATTATACCTATGTACCCCTAATCTGCTGCCCCTAACACCGCCGACCCCTATATTATATTTATTAACACCTAATCTGCCGCCCCCGCTATCACTGACCCCTGCATATTATTATTAACCCCTAATCTGCCACTCCGTACACCGCCGCAACCTACATTATACCTATGTACCCCTAATCTGCTGCCCCTAACACCGCCGACCCCTATATTATATTTATTAACCCCTAATCTGCCGCCCCCAACGTCGCCTCCACCTACCTACAATAATTAACCCCTAATCTGCCGACCGGATCTCACTGCTACTCTAATAAATGTATTAACCCCTAAAGCTAAATCTAACCCTAACACTAACACCCCACTAAGTTAAATATAATTTAAATCTAACAAAATAAATTAACTCTTATTAAATAAATTATTCCTATTTAAAGCTAAATACTTACCTGTAAAATAAACCCTAATATAGCTACAATATAAATTATAATTATATTTTAGCTATTTTAGGATTAATATTTATTTTACAGGCAACTTTGTATTTATTTTAACCAGGTACAATAGCTATTAAATAGTTAATAACTATTTAATAGTTACCTAGTTAAAATAATTACAAAATTACCTGTAAAATAAATCCTAACCTAAGTTACAATTAAACCTAACACTACACTATCAATAAATTAATTAAATAAAATACCTACAAGTATCTACAATTAAACCTAACACTACACTATCAATAAATTAATTAAATACAATACCTACAAATAAATACAATTAAATAAACTAACTAAAGTACAAAAAATAAAAAAGAACTAAGTTACAAAAAATAAAAAAATATTTACAAACATTAGAAAAATATTACAAGAATGTTAAACTAATTACACCTACTCTAAGCCCCCTAATAAAATAAGAAAGACCCCCAAAATAAAAAAATGCCCTACCCTATTCTAAAATTAAAATAGAAAAGCTCTTTTACCTTACCAGCCTGAAAAGGTCCCTTTGCGGGGCATGCCCCAAAGAATTCAGCTCTTTTGACTGTAAAAAAAAAACATACAATACCCCCCCCAACATTACAACCACCACCCACATACCCCTAATCTAACCCAAACCCCCCTTAAATAAACCTAACACTAAGCCCCTGCAGATCTTCCTACCTTATCTTCACCACGCCGGGTTCACCGATCGATCCAGAAGAGCCTCCGATGTCTTGATCCAAGCCCAAGCGGGGGGCTGAAGATGTCCATGATCCGGCTGAAGTCTTCATCCAAGCGGGAGCTGAAGAGGTCCATGATCCGATTGAAGTCTTCTATCAAACGGCATCTTCAATCTTCTTTCTTCCGGATCCATGTAGTTCATCCCGCCGACGCGGAACATCCATCTTCCGATCAGCCAATCAGTTTGAGCTCGCATTCTATTGGCTGTTCCGATCAGCCAATAGAATGCGAGCTCAATCTGATTGGCTGATCGGATCAGCCAATCGGATTGAACTTGATTCTGATTGGCTGATTCCATCAGCCAATCAGAATTTTCTTACCTTAATTCCGATTGGCTGATAGAATCCTATCAGCCAATCGGAATTCGAGGGACGCCATCTTGGATGACGTCCCTTAAAGGAACCGTCATTCGTCGGGAAGTCATCGGTGAAGATGGATGTTCCGCGTCGGCGGAATGAACTACATGGATCCGAAAGAAAGAAGATTGAAGATGCCGCTTGATAGAAGACTTCAGTCGGATCATGGACCTCTTCAGCTCCCAATTGGATGAAGACTTCAGTCGGATCATGGACATCTTCAGCCCCCCGCTTGGGCTTAGATCAAGACATCGTAGGAGCTCTTCTGGATCGATCGGTGAACCCGGCGTGGTGAAGACAAGGTAGGGAGATCTTCAGGGGCTTAGTGCTAGGTTTATTTAAGGGGGGTTTGGGTTAGATAAGGGGTATGTGGGTGGTGGGTTGTAATGTTGGGGGGGGTATTGTATGTTTTTTTTTTTACAGGTAAAAGAGCTGAATTATTTGGGGCATGCCACGCAAAGGGCCCTTTTCAGGGCTGGTAAGGTAAAAGAGCTTTTCTATTTTAATTTTAGAATAGGGTAGGGAATTTTTTTTTATTTTGGGGGTCTTTGTTATTTTATTAGGGGGCTTAGAGTAGGTGTAATTAGTTTAAAATTGTTGTAATATTTTTCTAATGTTTGTAAATATTTTTTTATTTTTTGTAACTTAGTTCTTTTTTATTTTTAGTTAATTTATTTAATTGTATTTATTTGTAGGTATTGTATTTAATTAATTTATTGATAGTGTAGTGTTAGGTTTAATTGTAGATAATTGTAGGTATTTTATTTAATTAATTTATTGATAGTGTAGTGTTAGGTTTAATTGTAACTTAGGTTAGGATATATTTTACAGGTAATTTTGTAATTATTTTAACTAGGTAGCTATTAAATAGTTATTAACTATTTAAAAGCTATTGTACCTGGTTAAAATAAATACAAAGTTGCCTGTAAAATAAATATTAATCCTAAAATAGCTACAATATAATTATTATTTATATTGTAGCTATATTAGGGTTTATTTTACAGGTAAGTATTTAGCTTTAAATAGGAATAATTTATTTAATAAGAGTTAATTTATTTCGTTAGATAAAAATTATATTTAACTTAGGGGGGTGTTAGGGTTAGGGTTAGAATTAGCTTTAGGGGTTAAAAAATTTATTAGAGTAGCGGTGAGCTCCGGTCGGCAGATTAGGGGTTAATGCTTGAAGTTAGGTGTCGGCGATGTTAGGGAGAGCAGATTAGGGGTTAGTACTATTTATTATAGGGTTATTGAGGCGGGAGTGAGGCGGATTAGGGGTTAATATATTTATTATAGTAGCAATGCGGTCCGGTCGGCAGATTAGGGGTTAATAAGTGTAGGTAGGTGGCGGCGACATTGGGGACGGCAGATTAGGGGTTAATAAATATTATGTAGGTGTCGGCGGTATTAGGGGCAGCAGATTAGGGGTACATAGGGATAACGTAGGTGGCAGCGGTGTACGGAGCGGCAGATTAGGAGTTAAAAAAATTTAATAGAGTGGTGGCGATGTGGGGGGCCTCGGTTTAGGGGTACATAGGTAGTTTATGGGGGTTAGTGTACTTTAGAGCACAGTAGTTAAGAGCTTTATAAACCGGCGTTAGCCCAGAAAGCTCTTAACTACTGACTTTTTGCTGCGGCTGGAGTCTTGTCGCTAGATTTCTAACGCTCACTTCAGCCACGACTCTAAATACCGGCGTTAGAAAGATCCCATTGAAAATATAGGATGTGCAATTGACGTAAGGGGATCTGCGGTATGGAAAAGTCACGGCTGGAAAGTGAGCGTTAGACCCTTTCTTGACTGACTCTAAATACCAGCAGTAGCCCAAAACCAGCGTTAGGAGCCTCTAACGCTGGTTTTCACGGCTACCGCCAAACTCTAAATCTAGCTGACAGACTTTTACACTCAGCTGCTTCAACTGCCCTCTAACTTACAACAGGTAGCCTTCTGAACAACAGCTTCATTATATTTTACCTACCAAGTTGTTTTATTGTATGTGTTTATATATTTAGTGATAATTCCTTTTGTTTTGTTTTTATTTTGAATGTATATATTACCATGACTTTGTAATTACAGGCTGTGCTAGTCATAATTTGCATACCTATAGCTCATTGCATATTTTATCAACTTTATGTCTGCCATTATGTTAAGTTAGATTAAGCAGCTCTTGTCCATTTATCTGTCTATTTGTTTAATGGTTATAATTCACCCCTTGTATACCTCAGTCTCAGTCTTATCTCTGTAATATTTTATTGATGCTTTTTTTCTTTTTTTATTTGTTTCTGCATGATTGACCCTTAGCTTAAATGTCCATAAATGTACCCTCCCACTCCTTTAACACACTTTTGCTGGCCCATCATTAACCTAATATATCTCTCTCCTTCAGCTTGATTTCAAACACATCCTCTCCCAGAACTCAGAGAAAATACACAGGCGTTTAAACTCAGCTGCTTCAACTGCCCTCTAACTTACAACAGGTAGCCTTCTGGAAAACATCTAAAGCCACAACCCCTTTCACGTGTGCACTCTGGAACTCTCGCTCTGTCTGCAACAAGTTCACTTCTATACATGACCTCTTCATCTCCCGCTCCCTCAACCTTCTGGCCCTAACAGAAACCTGGCTCTCTCCCCTAGACACAGCATCCACTGCTGCTCTGTCACATGGGGGTCTCCACTTCAGCCACACTCCTAGGTCTGGTAATAGACAAGGAGGTGGTGTAGGTATTTTACTTTCCTCTCGTTGCACTTTTCAACAAATACATCCTATCTCTTCCCTCACTTTTCCCTCATTCGAAACCCACATGATTTGCTTATTCTTCCCTCACTTTTCCCTCATTCGAAACCCACATGATTCGCTTATTCTCCCCTCTCTCTGTACATGTTGCAGTCATATACCGACCCCCTGGCTCCTCAACTCAATTTCTAGATCACTTGGCTGCCTTGCTACCCTATTTCCTTTCCTCAGACACCCCTGCCCTCATTCTTGGTGACTTCAACATCCCCCTTAACAATCCCACTGCCTCATCTGCTAAACAACTTCTGCAACTCA
The DNA here is from genome assembly GCF_027579735.1 of Bombina bombina. Classification (NCBI taxonomy): domain Eukaryota; kingdom Metazoa; phylum Chordata; class Amphibia; order Anura; family Bombinatoridae; genus Bombina; species Bombina bombina. The sequence continues at coordinate 753,470,681 of NC_069501.1, read as the reverse complement.
CTTCCTCTTTCGGTCTGTCACAATGGACTGATTCTCCCACTCACAAAGACAGTCACTCTCTTGACCTGATCTTTAGCTATCGATGCACTCTCTCAAACTTCTCAAACTCCCCTTTTCCTCTTTCTGACCACCATCTCCTTACTTGCAACATATCATCCCTTCCTACAACTCTCCCTCCTTCTACTTCTCACACCAAACTTCATAGAAGCATTATGTCTTTAGATCTGCAACAACTTGCTAATTCCCTTAAACCGCTCCTCTCATCCTTCTCCTCCTTTTCCTGCCTGAACAATCTATCTGCCAATATAATTCCACCCTTATATCCATCCTTGACAATCTCGCCCCTCTTACCATTGCTCGGAAATCACACACTCATCCCCAGCCCTGGCATACTCCTCTGACACGGTACTTATGTAGATGTTCTCGTACTGCTGAACGGCATTGGAGAAAATCACGGCGTTCAGCTGATTTTCTTCATTACAAATTCATCTTGAACTCCTATTATTCTGCCCTTAATCTCCACAAGCAACACTACTTCTCTACTCTTATCTCTAATCTTTCTTCAAACCCAAAACTTCTGTTCTCCACTATCAATACTCTCCTCCGCCCTCCCCCACTTCCTAATACAACTTCTCTGTCAGCTAAAGACTTTGCCAGTCACTTCATTAACACAATTTACTCCATCAGACATGAAATCAGCTCTCAACATAATTCCATTCTCTCCCCCCCAAATGCTCTCACTCAACCACAACCTTCATAACCTGAAACTTAGTTAATTCTTCCCTGTTACTGAGAAAGAAGTTTCAGCACTTATACTGCGCTCTCACCTCACTACCTGTCCCCTTGACCCTATCCCATCACGGCTACTCCCCTCCCTCTCTGCTACCCTTACCCCTATACTAACACACATTTTCAACCTCTCCCTCAGCACTGATACATTTCCCTCATCGATGAAACATGCACTGGTCACACCTATCCTCAAAAACCTTCCCTTTATCCTACCTCCCCATCCAACTACCGCCCTATTTCCCTCCTCCCTCTTGCTTCAAAGCTTCTCGAAAAACTAGTATATGCACGCCTATCCCATTTCCTTATGTTAAACTCCCTTCTTGACCCGCTGCAATCCGGATTTTGTCCCTATCACTCCACAGAGACAGCTATTGTTAAGGTCACCAACGACCTACTTACAGCAAAATCAAAAGGCCACTTCTCTCTGCTTATCCTCCTTGATCTGTCCGCAGCCTTTGACACTGTCGACCACCCTCTTTTGCTCCAAACCCTCCAATCCTTTGGCATCTGTGACACAGCCCTTTCGTGGCTCTCTTCCTGCCTATCAAACCATACCTTCAGTGTAGCCTTTTCTGGGGCCTCCTCTGCCCCGTCACCACTTTCTGTCGGAGTACCGCAAGGCTCTGTCCTAGGTCCCCTTCTCTTCTCAATCTATACGTCATCACTAGGTTCCCTAATTAAGTCCCATGGTTTCCAATATCATTTTATGCCGATGACACCCAAATCTACTTCTCTGCACCAGACCTATCTCCTTCCTTGCTAACCCATGTCACTAACTGTCTTTCTCACATCTCTTCCTGGATCTCCTCTCACTACCTCAAGCTAAATCTCTCCAAAACTGAGCTCCTCATTTTCCACCCTTCTTCCAAAATCTCCACCCCCAATATCTCTATAACTGTCGACAACTCCATCATTACCCCTACCCCGCATGCCCGATGTCTCGTGGTCACAATTGACTCAGATCTTTCCTTCACTCCTTACATTCAGTCCTTGGCTAAAGCCTGCCACTTCCACCTTAAAAACATCTCCAAAATTAGACACTTCCTTACACAAGACACAACTAAGATTTTAATCCACTCTCTCATTCTTTCCCGCCTTGATTACTGCAACTCTGTCCTCTCTGGTCTCCCCACCTGCTGCCTAGCTCCCTCACAATCCATAAGGAATGCCTCTGCCAGACTCATCTTCTTTACAAGTCGCTCTTCATCTACTGCTCCTCTCTGCCAATCCCTTCACTGGCTTCCTCTTGCCTCTAGGATCAAACACAAAGCCCTTAACATACAAAGCCCTTAACTGCACTGCTCCCCCCTATATCTCAGACCTTGTCTTCAGATACTCTACCTCCCATCCCCTTCGCTCTGCTCATGGCCTCCTGCTCTCCTCCTCTCTAGTTACCTCATCGCACTCCCGTTTACAGGACTTCTCCAGACTGACTCCCATCTTGTGGAACTCTCTGCCTCGCCCCACAAGACTCTCCCCTAGTTTTAACAGCTTGAAGCGCTCCCTAAAGACTCTACTGTTCAGGGATGCATACAACCTACGCTAACCTTACTTTATACCAGTTTCACTCCTCCATTGCTATCCCCTGAACCCCCTTAAGTCCAGCTGTTTGTAGATCACCTTCTTAAGAGCTAATTACAACAGTGCAACTCTTGGCAGGGCCCTCTACCCATCTGATCCCTTTAATTGTTTTGTTGTACTACCCTCTGTTTACAGCGATGCAGAATCTGTTGCCGCTCTACAAATAACCGATAATAATAATAATAAATAATATACTGTATATATATATATACTGTATATATACATATAGTGACAGAAAGCAGGGCCTGGTAATAAATGGGAGGAATATAAGACCACAGAGTCGATTTATGAAGCAGCGTACACTGCTTCCGACCCACTCCGCTTCAATTCTGCCTGAAGCGGAAGTTAAGAAGCAGCGTACAGCAATCAGCCGATATATATATATATATATATATATATATATATATATATATATATATATATATATATATATATATAAAACAAAAGACTGTGTGTTGGCGCCTTCCTTCTATAGAGGAATTTAACATATATAGATGGTATGATAGAAAACAAATGCCAGCGAGCCTCAAGGTAATGCATAAAAAGTTCTTTAATAGTTAAAGAGAAGTAAAAAAGCACAAAGCTTAATTCCCAAGCATATGTAGTAGATACAAGTTCTACGCGTATCGGCAGCCCCCTGCCTTATTCATGGACATAAAGTGTAAGGTAATCTCACTCCTTAAATACACCTGTGTCCCCAGGTGTTAGTACAACATGATGCTTACAATTAAAGGGATATTTAACACATTGTTATCACATAGCGCATACTCACATAGAATTAATATGGCAGACTCACATATCTCTGAGATTTAAAATTTGAATCAGAATATAATATTTAAATATTTAATTATTTAAACCGCTAAGCCAACAAGTAATCTCCCTCAATTAATGTGACCTACAATATTTGTTATAAAGATGGTATGATATACAGAATAGTATGGGGTACGAATGCCCTATCACCACACACTTACGTATAGGAACTTCTCTAACTGCTTACTGCCATTTCCATGTCAAAGAACTATGGGCATAGTTCTTTGATATGACAATGGCAGTAAGCATTTAGAGAAGTAAGGATGCATACCGAGGAAGTCTAACCTTCACACTTTAGGTTTTGCACAGCTGAGTAACCCTTCCAGTTCCGTTCCTTTCCTGTTTACTGATCTGGAGGCACCAGCGAGTTGGGCATTATTCATATACGTCGGTTACTTACCTCATATTGATTAAGGTTCCTAGAAGTAAGTGTGTGGTGATAGGGGATTCGTACCCCATAATAATTTTGTTCACCATACCATTTATATATGTTATATTCCACTATAGAAGGAAGGCACAGAAACACACTGCTAAAATACAAGTCTTGCATTAGGGTTAAAAAGCAGTGTTGGCCAGTCCCAACGCTGCTTTTTAACGCCCGCTGGTATTACAAGTCTTGAAATGACAGGCTCACCGCTCACTTTTTTGGCCAGACTCGGAAATACCACAAATCCACTTACGTCAATTGCGTATCCTATATTTTCAATGGGACTTGCATAGCGCCGTTATTACGAGTCTGACCAAAACTGAGCGGCAGACCCTATACTGTCAAGCCTGGTACCGCATTTTAAAGTCAGTAGTTAAGAGTTTTACACTACAACGCTGAAGCATAAAAACTCTTAACTAAAGTGCTAAAAAGTACACTAACACCCATAAACTACCTATTAACTCCTAAACCAAGGTCTTCCCACATCGCAAACACTATAATACAAATTTTAACCCCTAATCTGTCGAACCGGACATCGCCGCCACCTACCTACATTTATTAAGCCCTAATCTGCCGCCCCCAACGTCGCCACCACTATATTAAATATATTAACCCCTAAACCTAAGTCTAACCCTAACCCCCCCCTAACTTAAATATAATTACAATAAATCGAATTAAAATTAATACAATTACCTAAATAATTCCTATTTAAAACTAAATACTTACCTATAAAATAAACCCAAAGATAGCTACAATATAACTAATAGTTACATTGTATCTAGCTTAGGGTTTATTTTTATTTTACAGGCAAGTTTGTATTTATTTTAACTAGGTACAATAGTTATTAAATAGTTATTAACTATTTAACTTCCTAGTTAAAATAAATACAAATATACCTGTAAAATAAAACCTAACCTAAGTTACACTAACACCTAACACTACACTATAATTAAATGAATTCCCTATATTAAATACAATTAATTACAATTAAATAAAATTATCTAAAGTACGAAAAAAAAACCCCCACTAAATTACAGGAAATAATAAATTAATTACAAGATTTTTAAACTAATTACAACTACTCTAATCCCCCTAACAAAATAAAAAAGCCTCCCAAAATAAAAAAAAGCCCTACCCTACACTAGAAGGGCTTTTGCGGGGCATTGCCCCAAAGTAATCAGCTCTTTTACCTGTAAAAAAAATTACAAATACCCCCCCCAACATTATAACCCACCACCCACACAACCAACCCTACTCTAAAACCCACCCAATACCCCTTTAAAAAACCTAACACTAACCCCTTAAAGATCACCCTACCGTGAGACGTCTTCACCCAACTGGGCAGAAGTGGTCCTCCAGAGGGGTAGAAGTCTTCATTCAAGCCAGGCAGAATAGGTCCTCCAGACGAGCAGCAATCTTCATCCAGACGGCATCTTCTATCTTCATCCATCCGGCGCGGAGCGGGTCCATCTTCAAGACTTTTGACGTGGAGCATCTTCTTCTTCCGACGGCCGACGACTGAATGAAGGTACCTTTAAGTGACGTCATCCAAGATAGCGTCCCTTCAATTCCGATTGGCTGATAGAATTCTATCAGCCAATCGGAAATAAGGTAGAAAACTACTATTGGCTGATGCAATCATGTCTGTATATGTATGTATCTCTATGTTAAAGCCCTTTGCCTGCCTTTTTTTTCTATCACCTATATCTTTGAACCATTATAACTTTTTTGTGCAATTTGTTTTTAGAATAATTCTTATTAGATGGTGTTATTATGAGTGTACTTTATAATGCATTTTGAATGTGCTTTGTCACACTTTTTGTTTCGCAAAACAGTGAACTAGAGCTCTGAGGATGCAGTAATGATTGTAGCGTAAATCGCAATTGCGTTCAAACGATCACATTTACTTTTAACTTGTAATATGTGGGAAACCTAACAAGCGCAAACACCAGTGATAAATCCCTTTTCGCTTGCATGTAACTGTTAACGTGCCACTCATAATCTAGCCCTATGCTGGTGGCAGTCAAACTTCCAAGGTGATAAGGGCTAGTCACTACCTTCAAAAGGTAATGGCAGCTGATAATGTTGAGGTGTACTTTCTGGCCTTTGAGCACACAGCAGAAAATGCAAGATGGCCAGCAGCTGAGTGGGCAAGTATGCTTTCACCATTTCTTAGTGGTGATCCTCAGAAGTCCTACTATGATTTAGATCCAGAACTCAAGATTACATTTCTGGATGTATTCCTCTCATAAAGCTGCAAGATCCCAGATGTTTAACAGCATACACCTTGAGAAAAAAAGACCTGGTAACTATGGAAAAAAGGCTGGGTCTAAGATCCAGTCCGGTGCTGCCCCTAATAATATAACTGATACTAGGGAGAAGAAAAAAAGATTAAGGGACTTAAATAGCAATCTTTCCTAAAAAAAAGTGATAGTAAATATAAAGTTAAAAACCTATAACTTTAATGGTATACATTAAAAAGAGGGAAAAATCCTCTTAGAACAACCCACCAACGATAAAAGGCTAAAATCACCATGTAAACACATAAGGTGCCAGGGGTAAAAGTCACGGATACAGCTAAAATTAAACACAAACTCTTTTCAGCCTATGCTGGCCTTTTTCAATGTTAGAAATGACAAGCCAAAGAAACATTGCCGTCTCCCTTATATGAGCCATATTATCTGTGATTCAGCTAATGATCGCTCGACAACAGAAAATGCCCACCGCTACGCCACTTTATGTGAAGGTCATCCCTGGGTGTGTGTTTATTTTTCTGATATTGGTCGAGCCGATTTATGACCTCACATAATAGGTGGCACTATTTTGTAAGTGATGACAGCTTCTATTTTTGCTGATTGTTACTACAAAATCTTGGCATACTTAGGATGTACAGTGTGTGTGTCGTGTAATTTGGATACATACGATTAGGGATAGGTGAATGTTTCTAAAAATTTGAAATTTAAAATGAATTTTTATACATTCATTCGTTCGTTTGAATCAAATTTTGAATGTTTATATAACATTCTATTTTTGAATTTTTGTTTTTGGAATTTTTAAATAAAATTAGAAAATATTCATTCAAATAATGTTTTGCTATGTATTCAATTTCGAAATGTAATATTCGAATGTGACATTAGTTTTTCTATTCTACAACTGTGTTTAATAAATGTAATATTTGAATTTGAATGCTACAAAGAGTCAGATTGTATTCCATCACATAATTGTAGTTAGATGTTTTATGCTTTTCACAGATGCACTTTTATAGCCGTTCCAACACTTAAGAGTGTGGTAAATCTCACCTCCTTTAAAGCCAATAAGTCATTCTAAATGAATAGTAGTAAACCGTTTATATTACCTCAACCTGGTAACTTCCGTATGCCTGGTGCTCACAAACAGCCGGTGTCATGTCTCCCAAGCCATATCCACACCTTGTGTGAACCTGGTGAGACTCCCTGCTTCCTCAGTGTAGCGTTCCACTTGACTTAACGGTTACTTCCAATAGCGGTCACCTGACCTGGGATCGTCTTTTCATTGGTCTAAAAGCAGATCTTTGAAAATTTGGCAATACAGGCAGTTTAGAGTCTCCTTTTGCATGCAAGTATTGACAATAATCTCCACAGCATTCAATTGACTCGTTTTGCCCAATTCCTTGGGCTTTATCAATATGCATAACTGTGTTTGGAGCCTGACATTTATACCTGTGGGGTCTTTGTGGTTGGTTGTTGGTGAATGTCCTATATTAAAGGTGGATTAATGTTAATTCCTGGGGTGCTTAGCTTAAGTTGGTATATGTAAAGGTGGAAAGATGAAAAAACTATTCCCAAATGGAGGTACTTTTTTGTAAAATCTTCAATGCTTTATTCACGAACATCAAAAAAACAGTAGGTTGCGATAAAACAAAAGGAACATGCTCAGACACAATTGTCTAAGCAACGTCAGAGACCAAACTGTTTCTTTGGGATACAAGCAGAGGAGGTAAGCCTTTATGAAGCCATAGCATGTACAATTCTCACTGACATCGTACGTTTGCCCACATTGAGCCCCTATAGACTGTTTTGAGCATCTCTATACACACAGACAACTGTTGGTAATTTATCTCAGAGTTTTGTATTTCCTGTTTTTTGTTCTGGTATATGTAAAGGACAGCATTTGTTTAGTTTATTTTCCTCTCAGAAACACTATATTCCAATTTGAACATATGTATTATTTTGGTAGCTCCGGTCCCCCGATATCCTCACCTTTAAGTAGTTAATACTAACTATATGCAGATATAGTTTAATTCTATATATTAATTCTGCTTCTTTTAATAGTAGTCTCTCTTCAAAATTTCTCCCTCTCCAGTTAGGTTTTATGTTACAACCCCCCCCCCCCCCCCCCAGATTTTAGCTCTTTGGGATTATTATGTACTTCACTGAAGTATTTGTAAATATATGTGTCTTGTTTTCCATTTTGGATGCAGCTAAGGTCTTTTACTGGGGGTTCTTGTAGTTTTCGCCCAAATATTGCATTTTACATGAGCATTCAAATAGGTAAATTACCCCTTTATACGTGCACCTAATTGTTTAATTAATTTTAAACTCCTCTTTTGTTTGTGTTGCAGTAAATTTCTTAACTTTATTCGTATATTGGCAGGCTTTGCAAATGGAGCAGGGGAAAAAAAACAATTAATTTTATCCCCATGTAGATTAACGCTAATTTATGTTCTATTGGCTTGTCTGAACTTTCTTGGGGCAAGTATGTTTTTGAGTTTTTTGCTTTTTTATATATCACTATGGGGTATGGTATAACCTTATCCCCTATATACGGATCCCCTTGTACTAGGTGCCAATGTTTTCTGAGATATTTATTCATTAGTTTGTGATCTCTATTAAAATTCGGGATAAAGGGTGTCGTGTCTATACCTTTTGTTTTACTATTCCCTTTATTGTTTTTAACCTTAGGTTCTAGAAGTGTTTTCCTGTCTATCTCTCTGGCTTTTTTAATTGCTGTTTGTATAACTTCTGTTTTGTACCCCCTTTCATCAAACTTCATCTCTAGTATTTTCAGTTGGTCGTCATAGTCAGCTATTTTTGTATATTTGTTTCTGATTCTCAATGTCTGTCCATATGGGATGTTATCCTTCCATTTATTTAAGTGGCAACTTGTTCCGTGTATATAATTATTTGCATCTACTTTTTTGAAGTGGGTGTAGGTGTTAATGTTGCCATTTTCAATTTTTATTTCCAAATCTAGAAAAATTATTTTGTCACTACTAAATGTATATGTTAGATGTATCCCTTGGTCGTTGTTATTCATTAGAATTAGAAAGGTTTTAAGAGAAGATTCATTAAAGGGACATTATACACAATTGTTGAAACACTTGCTGATCATTACTATTTAATCTTGGCATACTTAGGATATACAGTGTTTGTATAGTGTAATTTGGATACTTACGATCGATCCTCATTGCTATGTATTGTGGTAATAAACTTATGCTGACTCCAAGTAATCATGTTTTCTGAGAATTTTGTTCATTAGTTTGTTATAGTCCCAAAGAGCTGAACATTTGGGGGGTTTGTAAAAAAAAAAAAATAACTGGAGAGGGGGAAATTTTGAAGATAGACTACTATTAAAAGAATAAGAATCAATGTATAAAATGAAAACCCTACAACCAAAGGGGTTAAATTCTGAAATAGAAGTAGGCCCCTTTCTATAACTATATATGTATCTTATTCACACCTCTTTATGCACTTATATCTAAACTATAATGATCTATCAGCTAGATTACGAGTTGTGCATTAGGGTAAAAAAGCAGCATTAAGAGGTCCTAACGCTGCTTTTTTACGCCCGCTGGTATTACGAGTCTTGAAGGTTTAGGGTCACCGCACACTTTTTTGGCCTTACCGCAAAACGACTTACGTAAACTTTGTAAAGTCTTTTTTCTATGGGACTTCCATAGCGCTGATATTAGGAGTCTGTCCTGGGAGGCCAAAAAGTGAGCAGTACACCCTCTCCTGTCAAGAGTCCTACCGCATTTAAAAGTCAGTAGTTATGAGTTGTATGGTACAATGCCGTAGCATAAAACTCATAACTAAAGTGCTAAAAGTACACTAACACCCATAAACTACCTATTAACCCCTAAACCGAGGTCCTCCCACATTGCAAATACTAAAATAAACATTTTAACCGCTAATCTGCCGCTCCGGACACCGCCGCCACCTACATTATATGTATGAACCCCTAATCTGCTGACCCCAACATAGCCGACACCTACATTATATTTATTAACCGCCCCCAATGTTGCCGCCACCTACCTACACTTATTAACCCTTAATATGCCACCCCCAATGTCACCGCCACTATAATAAACATATTAATCCCTAAACCGCCTTACTCCCGCCTCGCAAACATTAGTTAAATATTATTAACCCCTAATCTGCCGTCCTAACATCGCCGCCACCTACCTACATTTATTAACCCCTAATCTGCCGCCCCCAACATAGCCGCCACTATATTAAAGTTATTAACCCCTAAACCTAAGTCTAACCCTAAACCTAACACCCATTAACTTAAATATAGTTTAACAATTATTTGTATTTATTTTAACTAGGTAGAATAGTTATTAAATAGTTATTAACTATGTAATAACTACCTAGCTAAAATAAATACAAAAGTACCTGTAAAATAAAACCTAACCTAAGTTACACTAACACCTAACACTACACTATAATGAAATAAATTAAATTAAATACAATTACCTAAATTAAATTAGCTAAAGTACAAAAAAAACAAACACTAAATTACAGAAAATAATAAACAAATTACAGAAATTTAAACTAATTACCCCTAATCTAATAGTCCTATTAAAATAAAAAAGCCCCCCCAAAATAAAAAAGAACCTAGCCTAAACTAAACTACCAATAGCCCTTAAAAGGGCCTTTTTCGGGGCATTGCCCCAAAGTAATCAGCTCTTTTACCTGTAAAAAAAATACAACCAACCCCCCAAATAAAATACTAGCTAAAAAACCTAGGCCTAGATTTAGAGTTTGGCGTTAGCCGTGAAAACCAGCGTTAGAGGCTCCTAACGCTGCTTTTAGGCTACCGCCGGTATTTGGAGTCACTCAAAATAGGGTCTAACGCTCACTTTTCAGCCGCAACTTTTCCATACCGCAGATCCCCTTACGTCAATTGCGTATCCTATCTTTTCAATGGGATCTTTCTAACTCCGTTATTTAGAGTCGTTTCTGAAGTGAGCGTTAGAGCTCTAACGACAAAACTCCAGCCGCAGAAAAAAAGCAGGAGTTAAGAGCTTTCTGGGCTAACGCCGGTTCATAAAGCTCTTAACTACTGTACCCTAAAGTACACTAACACCCATAAACTACCTATGTACCTTTAAACTGAGGTCCCCCCACATCGCCGCAACTCGATTAAATTTTTTTAACCCCTAATCTGCCGACCGCCACCTATGTTATACTTATGTACCCCTAATCTGCTGCCCCTAACACCGCCGACCCCTGTATTATATTTATTAACCCCTAACCTGCCCCCCACAACGTCGCCGCCAGCTACTTACAATAATTAACCCCTAATCTGCCGACCGCAAAGCGCCGCCACCTACGTTATCCTTATGTACCCCTAATCTGCTGCCCCTAACACCGCCGACCCCTATATTATATTTATTAACCCCTAATCTGCCCCCCTCAACGTCGCCGACACCTGCCTACACTTATTAACCCCTAATCTGCCGAGCGGACCTGAGCGCTACTATAATAAAGTTATTAACCCCTAATCCGCCTCACTAACCCTATCATAAATAGTATTAACCCCTAATCTGCCCTCCCTAACATCACCGACACCTAACTTCAATTATTAACCCCTAATCTGCCGACCGGAGCTCACCGCTACTATAATAAATGGATTAACCCCTAAAGCTAAGTCTAACCCTAACACTAACACCCCCCTAAGTTAAATATAATTTAAATCTAACGAAATTAATTAACTATTCTTAAATAAATTATTCCTATTTAAAGCTAAATACTTACCTGTAAAATAAATCCTAATATAGCTACAATATAAATTATAATTACATTGTAGCTATTTTAGGATTAATATTTATTTTACAGGCAACTTTGTAATTATTTTAACCAGGTACAATAGCTATTAAATAGTTAAGAACTATTTAATAGCTACCTAGTTAAAATAATTACAAAATTACCTGTAAAATAAATCCTAACCTAAGTTATAATTAAACCTAACACTACCCTATCAATAAATTAATTAAATAAAATACCTACAATTACCTACAATAAAACCTAACACTACACTATCAATAAATAAATTAAATACAATATCTACAAATAACTACAATTACATAAACTAACTAAAGTACAAAAAATAAAAAATAACTAAGTTACAAAAAATAAAAAAATATTTACAAACATAAGAAAAATATTACAACAATTTTAAACTAATTACACCTACTCTAAGCCCAGCCAATAGAATGCGAGCTCAATCTGATTGGCTGATTGGATCAGCCAATCGGATTGAACTTGATTCTGATTGGCTGATTCCATCAGCCAATCAGAATATTCCTACCTTAATTCCGATTGGCTGATAGAATCCTATCAGCCAATCGGAATTCGAGGGACGCCATCTTGGATGACGTCCCTTAAAGGAACCGTCATTCGTCGGGAGACGCCGGAAGAAGAGGATGGATCTGCGTCGGCTGCTTCAAGATGGACCCGCTCCGCACCGGATGGAAGAAGATAGAAGATGCCGCTTGGATGAAGATGTTTGCCGGTCCGGATGTCCTCTTCTTGCCGGATAGGAGGAAGACTTTGGAGCCTCTTCTGGACCTCTTCAGCACCGGATGCCAGGACGGATCGGTGATACCTGTTGAGGTGAAGACAAGGTAGGAAGATCTTCAGGGGCTTAGTGTTAGGTTTATTTAAGGGGGGTTTGGCTTAGATTAGGGGTATGTGGGTGGTGGGTTGTAATGTTGGGGGGGGTATTGTATGTTTTTTTTTACAGGCAAAAGAGCTGATTTTCTTGGGGCATGCCCCGCAAAGGGCCCTGTACAGGGCTGGTAAGGTAAAAGAGCTTTTAACTTTATTAATTTAGAATAGGGTAGGGCATTTTTTTATTTTGGGGGTCTTTGTTATTTTATTAGGGGGCTTAGAGTAGGTGTAATTAGTTTAAAATTGTTGTAATATTTTTCTTATGTTTGTAAATATTTTTTTATTTTTTGTAACTTAGTTATTTTTTATTTTTTGTACTTTAGTTAGTTTATGTAATTGTAGTTATTTGTAGATATTGTATTTAATTTATTTATTGATAGTGTAGTGTTAGGTTTTATTGTAGGTAATTATAGGTATTTTATTTAATTAATTTATTGATAGGGTAGTGTTAGGTTTAATTATAACTTAGGTTAGGATTTATTTTACAGGTAATTTTGTAATTATTTTAACTAGGTAGCTATTAAATAGTTCTTAACTATTTAATAGCTATTGTACCTGGTTAAAATAATTACAAAGTTGCCTGTAAAATAAATATTAATCCTAAAATAGCTACAATGTAATTATAATTTATATTGTAGCTATATTAGGATTTATTTTACAGGTAAGTATTTAGCTTTAAATAGGAATAATTTATTTAAGAATAGTTAATTAATTTCGTTAGATTTAAATTATATTTAACTTAGGGGGGTGTTAGTGTTAGGGTTAGACTTAGCTTTAGGGGTTAATCCATTTATTATAGTAGCGGTGAGCTCCGGTCGTCAGATTAGGGGTTAATAAGTGTAAGGTTAGGGGTGTTTAGACTCGGGGTACATGTTAGAGTGTTAGGTGCAGACGTAGGAAGTGTTTCCCCATAGCAAACAATGGGGCTGCGTTAGGAGCTGAACGCGGCTTTTTTGCAGGTGTTTTTTTTCAGCTCAAACAGCCCCATTGTTTCCTATGGGGGAATCGTGCACAAGCACGTTTTTGAGGCTGGCCGCGTCCGTAAGCAACTCTGGTATCGAGAGTTGCATTTGCGGTAAAAATGCTCTACGCTCCTTTTTTGGAGCCTAACGCAGCATTTTTTTGGACTCTCGATACCAGAGTTAATTTTATGGTGCGGCCAGAAAAAAGCCCGCGTAGCGTTAACAACCCATCTACCGCCAAACTCCAAATCTAGGCCCTAAGCTCCCCATTGCCCTGAAAAGGGCATTTGGATGGGCATTGCCCTTAAAAGGGCAGTTAGCTCTTTTGCTGCCCAAACCCTAATCTAAAAAATAAAACCCACCCAATACACCCTTAAAAAAACCCTAACACTAACCCCCTGAAGATCGACTTACCGGAGACGTCTTCATCCAAGCCGGGTGAAGTGGTCCTCCAGACAGGCAGAAGTCTTCATCCAAGCCAGGCAGAAGTGGTCCTCCAGGCGGGCAGAAGTCTTCATCCAAGCCAGGCAGAAGTGGTCCTCCAGACAGGCAGAAGTCTTCATCCAGACGACATCTTCTTTCTTTATCCACCGGCGCGGAGCGGGTCCATCTTCAAGACATCCAACGCGGAGCATCCTCTTCATCCGACGCGGAGCATCCTCTTCATCTGACAACTAAAACAGAATGAAGGTTCCTTTAAGTGATGTCATCCAAGATGGCATCCCTTCGATTCCGATTGGCTGATAGAATTATATCAGCCAATCGGAATTAAGGTAGAAAAAATCCTATTGGATGATGCAATCAGCCAATAGGATTGAAGTTCAATCCTATTGGCTGATCCAATCAGCCAATAGGATTGAGCTCGTATTCTATTGGCTGTTCCAATCATCCAATAGAATGCAAGCTCAATCCTATTGGCTAATTGGATCAGCCAATAGGATTGCACTTCAATCCTATTGGCTGATTGCATCAGCCAATATGATTTTTTCTACCTTAATTCCAATTTGCTGATAGAATTCTATCAGCTAATCGGAATCTAAGGGATGCCATCTTGGAAAGGTACCTTCATTCTGTTTTAGTCGTCAGATGAAGAGGATGCTCCACGTCGGATGTCTTGAAGATGGACCCGCTCCGCGCCGGATGGATGAAGATAAAAGATGCCGTCTGGATGAAGACTTCTGCCCTTCTGGAGGACCACTTTGCCCGGCTTGGATGAAGATGTCTCCCGGTAAGTCAATCTTCAGGGGGTTAGTGTTAGGTTTTTTTAAGCGTGTATTGGGTGGGTTTTATTTTTTAGATTAGGGTTTGGGAGGCAAAAGAGCTAACTGCCCTTTTAAGGGCAATGTCCATCCAAATGCCCTTTTCAGGGCAATGGGGAGCTTAGGTTTTTTTAGATAGTATTTTATTTGGGGGGTTGGTTGTGTTGGGTGGTGGGTTTTACTGTTGGGGGGGTTGTTTGTATTTTTTTTTACAGGTAAAAGAGCTGATTACTTTGAGGCAATGCCCCGCAAAAGGCCCTTTTAAGGGCTATTGGTAGTTTAGTTTAGGCTAGGGTTTTTTTTTTATTTTAATAGGGCTATTAGATTAGGTGTAATTAGTTTAAATTTCTGTAATTTGTTTATTATTTTCTGTAATTTAGTGGGGTTTTTTGTACTTTAGCTAATTTAATTTAATTTAGGTAATTGTATTTAATTTAGTTAATTTATTTAATTATAGTGTAGTGTTAGGTGTTAGTGTAACTTAGGTTAGGTTTTATTTTACAGGTACTTTTGTATTTATTTTAGCTAGGTAGTTATTAAATAGTTAATAACTAATTAATAACTATTCTACCTAGTTAAAATAAATACAAACTTGCCTGTAAAATACAAATAAATCCTAAACTAGCTACAATGTAACAATTAATTAATAAGTGTAGGTGGTGGCGACATTGGGGGTGGCAGATTAGGGGTTAATAAGTGAAAATAGGTGGCGGCAATATTGGGGCGGCAGATTAGGGGTTAATAAGTGTAGGTAGGGGCGGCAGATTAGGGGTTAATAAGTGCAGGTAGGTGGCGGCGACATAGGGGGCAGCAGATTAGGGGTTAATAAGTGTAATGTTGGTGGCGGCGATTTCGGGGGTGGCAGATTAGGGGTTTATGTTAGGATGTTAGGTTTAAACATACATTTGTTTTCCACATAGACATTAATGGGGCTGCGTTACGGAGCTTTACGCTCCGTGATTGCAGGTGTTAGGCTTTTTTTAGCTAGCTCTCCCCATTGATGTCTATGGGGAAATTGTGCACGAGCACGTCAAAACACTGCTTGTATTTGGGTGAGGTATGGAGCGCAACACAACCATATCGCCCTTACAATCAGTTTTTTTGCAAACCTGTAATAGCAGCGCTATGAAAGGTGAGCAGTGAAAATAACTTGCAAGTTATTAGCGAGCCAGCCATAACACAAAACTCGTAATCTGGCTAAATGTTATTTAAAAATAAGAAAAACTACACATTTTTACAAAAACACTCCCAGATGGGCTATATAAATGTATCAACTACAAAACATTTATGTAAAGAAAAATCTAGTGTACATTGTCCCTTTAAACAGCATAAAAGATAAACTGAAATCCTAGACAGTTTTGACATGAGATTTTACATTTTCATTTGTTGAAGTTTTCTTTTCTTTCTCGGTCTCTTTTTTTTTTTTATAAGGGTAGTGGAAATCAACATCTATCATGTTTATTGTGAGTAAAATTGACATAGGATTTTGTGAAGGAGTTTTAGTCATATGTTTGATGTGTTAAAGGGACATTTCACCCCAAAATTAGCTATCATGCATATGAAAAACTTTTATACATACTGTACATATTATTATTTTTGAAAACAATGTTAAGTAGAAAGTGTTTTAAAATTTAAAAACAAAACAATTATCTACTTTACTTCCTGCTAATCCTTACTAGCTAATAGGGCCAGTAAGTATACAGGTGAAACTCGAATAATTAGAATATTGTGCAAAAGTTAATTTATTTCACTAATGCAACTTAAAAGGTGAAACTAATATATGAGATAGACTCATTAAATGCAAAGCAAGATAGTTCAAGCCGTGATTTGTCATAATTGTGATGATTATGACTTACAACTCATCAAAACCCCAAATTCACAATCTCAGAAAATTAGAATATTACATGCAATCAATAAAACAAGGATTGTACATAGAACAATATCGGACCTCTGAAAAGTATAAGCATGCATACTGTACGTACTCACTGCGGCGTGACATGGAAGCTATCAGCCTGTGGCACTGCTGAGGTGTTATGGAAGACCAGGATGCAATAATAGCGGCCTTCAGCTCTTCTGCATTGTTCGGTCTCATGTCTCTCATCTTTCTCTTGGCAATGCCCCATAGATTCTATATGGGGTTCAGGTCAGGCGAGTTTGCTGGCCAATCAAGCACAGTAATCCCACGGTCATTGAACCAGGTTTTGGTGCTTTTGGCAGTGTGGGCAGGTGCCAAGTCCTGCTGGAAAATGAAGTCAGCATCCCCATAGAGCTCATCTGTGGAAGGAAGTATGAAGTGCTCCAAAATCTCCTAGTAGACGGCTGCATTGACCCTGGACTTAATGAAGCACAGTGGACCAACACCAGCAGATGACATGGCAACCCAAATCAACACAGACTGTGGAAACTTCACACTGGACTTCAAGCATCTTGCAGTGTGTGCCTCTCCATTCTTCCTCCATACTCTGGGTCCTTGGTTTCCAAATGAGATGCAAAATTTGCTCTCATCAGAAAAGAGGACTTTGGACCACTGAGCAACAGACTAGGTTTTTTTTTCTTTAGCCCAGGTAAGACGCTTCTGACGTTGTTTGTTGTTCAGGAGTGGCTTGACAAGAGGAATACGACATTTGAAGCCCATGTCCAGGATCCGTCTGCGTGTGGTGGCTCTTGATGAACTAAGTCCAGCCTCAGTCCACTCCTTGTGAAAGTCCACAACACTTTTGAATGGCCTTTTCCTGACAATCCTCTCTGGGCTGTGGTCATCCCTGCTGCTTGTGCACCTTTTTCGTCACACTTTTCCCTTCCACATACCTTTCTATTAATGTGCTTTGATACAGCACTTTGGAAACATCCAACTTCTTTTGCAATTACCTTTTGAGGCTTTCCCTCCTTATGGAGGGTGTCAATTATGGTTTTCTGCACAACTGTTAGGTCAGCAGTCTTTCCCATGATTGTGATTCCTACTGAACCAGACTGAGAGACCATTTAAAGGCTCAGGTACCCTTTGCAGGTGTTATAGCTTAAATAGCTGATTAGAGTGGGACACTTTGAGCCTAGAATATTGCAGCTTTTCACAATATTCTAATTTTCTGAGATTGTGGATTTGGGGTTTTCATGAGCTGTAAGCCATAATAATCACAATTGTGACAAATCACAGCTTGCACTATCTTGCTTTGCATGTAATGAGTCGATCTCATATATTAGTTTTACCTTTTAAGCTGCATTAGTGAAATAAATGAACTTTTGCACGATATTCTAATTTTTCGAGTTTCACCTGTACATATACACATTGATTTACTCAGGACAGGAACATGAGTTTAAAAATAAATTAAAAAAAATGAAATACAATAAAATGTTCTCTTTTAAATGAAAAAGAACATAGTTGACTACAGTGTCCCTTGGTAGAAATTCAACAGAAAACTGTTCTAATGGATTGATATAGACCTAAATTTGAAAATGGCTTATTGCACCCTTAGTTTGTGCCAAATGCTTATAAAAGCATATTGAGTATTTAGGAATAGACCACTTTATTTTTCAAGTGCCTATTTTTTATTCTCTAAAGTTTTGAAATGTTATTTATATGAAGAGCAATACTTTCCCAAGTGTCTCTATTATATTTTGTAGTTTCATTATTTCATTTTACTTTTGTTTCCAATGCTGTAGGCCACCAATTTAAAAAAAAAAAAAAAAACCTTAGCAGAAGTTATTTTAAGTCTGTCACTTTCAAGGTAACTTCTTTTTTCTGTAATGGTTGTGTGAATTGTATGTTCGCTACAATCCATTTCTTTGGCACTTTTCACATTGGTGGTTTAAATACCTTTAAATACCTTTTTATACTGAAAATATCATTTTCAGAAAAAAATAATTAGATTTAATTACAAACCATTAAATGGTTTATAGCAGCTGTGAGTAAACGCCCCCTCTGATGAAGCAATGGATGTCTTGCTGTTGGGGGTAATCAGCTTGCAGCTGTGCAACCAATAAACAGAAGAGTATATATATTATTTTTTTCATTGCATTCATTTTTTTTTTGTATGTGTTTTTCCAGCATCTTTAAAAAGACAGCATTGTCTACGAACATTTAGAAAAAAAGATAAAAACGTCTTTATATGGCGACTTCCTATTCAGCTAGAGGATATATTATCAATACAGAATATGTTAGCTTGTTGTGATAATCATATGTAAAGAAGGCCAAAGCCTTTGGTGTAAAATAGTATCTGTTTACTTAATAACTAAAACTGGTCTGTGAATGAAAAGCCATAAACCGTAAAAAAAAAAAAAACATGATGATGTTTATTTTATACAAAACATGATAGTAGTAACTTAGCCATACATTGGCCTCTATGTATGAAGCCGTCTACTTTCCTGCATTCGCTGGCCCAATACGCTCGCCTACCCTCGGCGCCGCAGACCTGAATACGTTTGCCAAAGTTATCAAGAAAGCTGTCAAGAAGCCACGCATCAAGTACGGGGCGATGAGCAGCGGACTGTTGTTAACTAACAGTCATCGATCTCGCTGCTCATCGGCTTCTTTGCAGCTTTCTTGCTAGCCTGTCACTAAGCACCCACACTATACTATACTGTTTTACCCCCTATACCACCGCTCCCGGAGCCCCCAGCACCTAAATAAAGTTATTAACCCCTAAACCGCTGCTCCCGGAGCCCCCCGCACCTAAATAAAGTTATTACCCCCTAAACCACCGCTCCTGGACCCCGCCGCAACTATAATAAATATATTAACCCCTAAAACGCCGCTCCCGGACCCCGCCGCCACCTACATTATACCTATTAACCCCTAATCTGCCACCCCCTATACCGCCGCCACCTATATTAAAGTTATTAACCCCTATCCTGCGGATCCCGGACCCCGCTGCAACTAAATAAATTGTTTAACCCCTAAACCGCCGCTCCCGGAGCCCACCGCCACCTACATTAAACTCATTAACCCCTACACCGCCGCTCCTGGACCCCGCCGCAACTAAATTAAATGTTTAACCCCTAAACCACCGCTCCCGGACCCCGCCGCCACCTATATTAAACTTATTAACCCCTAAACCTAAGTCTAACACTAACACTAACACCTCTCTAACTTTAATATTATTTTAATAAATCTAAATAAAACTTACTATTATTAACTAAATTATTCCTATTTAAAACTAAATACTTACCTGTAAAATAAACCCTAAGATAGCTACAATATAATTAATAATTATATTGTAGCTATTTTAGGATTTATTTTTATTTTACAGGCAACTTTGTATTTATTTTAACTAGGTACAATAGCTATTAAATAGTTAATAACTATTTAATAGCTACCTAGCTAAAATAAATACAAAATTACCTGTAAAATAAATCCTAACCTAAGTTACAATTACACCTAACACTACACTATCATTAAAATAATTAAATTAATTAACTACAATTACCTAAAATGAAATACAATTAAATAAACTAAACTATAGTACAAAAAACAAACACTAAATTACAGAAAATAAAAAGAAATTACAAGAAGTTTTAACTAATTACACCTAATCTAAGCCCCCTAATAAAATAAAAAAGCCCCCCCAAAAAATAAAGTGCCCTACCCTATACTAAATTACAAAGTAATCAGCTCTTTTACCAGCCCTTAAAAGGGCTTTTTGTGGGGCATTGCTCCAAAGTAATCAGCTCTTTTACATGTAAAAAAAATTACTACCCCCCCAACATTAAAACCCACCACCCACATACCCCTACTCTAACCCACCCAAACCCCCCTTAAAAAACCTAACACTAACCCCCTGAAGATCACCCTACCTTTAGCCGTCTTCACCCAGCTGGGCCGAACAGCCAATAGAATGCCAATAGAATGCGAGGTCAATCCGATTGGCTGATTGGATCAGCCAATCGGATTGAACTTCAATCCGATTGGCTAATTGAATCAGCCAATCTGATTTTTCCTACCTTAATTCTGATTGGCTGATAGAATACTATCAGCCAATCGGAATTCGAGGGATGCCATCTTGGATGACGTCCCTTAAAGGTACCTTCATTCGGTGTTAGGATGACGTTGGAAAAAGATGGCTCCGCGTCGGCTGGATGGAAGATGGCTCTGCTCCGGATGATTGAAGATAGAAGACGCCGCTTGGATGAAGACTTCTACCGGATGGAGGACCTTTTCTGCCCCTCTTGGCTGGGTGAAGATGTCTAAAGGTAGGGTGATCTTCAGGGGGTTAGTGTTATGTTTATTTAAGGGGGGTTTGGGTGGGTTAGAGTAGGGGTATGTGGGTGGTGGGTTTTAATGTTGGGGGGGTTGTGTTTTTTTACAGGTAAAAGAGCTGATTACTTTGGGGCAATGCCCCGCAAAAAGCCCTTTTAAGGGCTGGTAAAAGAGCTGATTACTTTGTAATTTAGTATAAGGTAGGGCATTTTTTTTTGGGGGGGGCTTTTTTATTTTATTAGGGGGCTTAGATTAGGTGTAATTAGTTTAAACTTCTTGTAAAAAAATTGTATTTTCTGTAATTTAGTGTTTGTTTTTTTGTACTATAGTTTAGTTTATTTAATTGTATTTAATTTTAGGTAATTGTAGTTAATTAATTTAATTATTTTAATGATAGTGTAGTGTTAGGTGTAATTGTAACTTAGGTTAGGATTTATTTTACAGGTAATTTTGTATTTATTTTAGCTAGGTAGCTATTAAATAGTTATTAACTATTTAATAACTATTCTACCTAGTTAAAATAAATACAAAGTTGCCTGTAAAATAAAAATAAATCCTGAAATAGCTACAATATAATTATTAATTATATTGTAGCTATATTAGGGTTTATTTTACAGGTAAGTATTTAGTTTTAAATAGGAATAATTTAGTTAATAATAGTAATATGTATTTAGATTTATTAAAATAATATTTAAGTTAGGGGGGTGTTAGTCTTAGTGTTAGACTTAGGTTTAGGGGTTAATAAGTTTAATATAGGTGGTGGCGGGGTCCGGGAGTGGTGGTTTAGGGGTTAAACATTTAATTTAGTTGCGTCGGGGTCCAGGATCCACAGGATAGGGGTTAATAACTTTAATATAGGTGGCGGTGGTATAGGGGGCGGCAGATTTGGGGTTAATAGGTATAATGTAGGTGGCAGCGGGGTCCGGGTGCGGCGGTTTAGGGGTTAATATATTTATCACAGTTGCAGCAGGGTCCGGGAGCGGCGGTTTAGGGGTTAATAAGTTTATTATAGTGGTGGCGGGGTCCGGGAGCGGCGGTTTAGGGGTTAATACATTTATTTAGGTGGCGGCGGTGTAGGGGGGGCAGATTAGGTGTTTTTAGACTCGGGGTACATGTTAGGGTGTTAGGTTCAGACATCTCCCATATAAATCAATGGGATATCGGGCAGCAGTGAACATGAGCTTTCGCTGCTGTCAGACTCCCATTGATTCCTATGGGATCCGCCGCCTCCAGGGCAGCGGATTGAAAACCAGGTACGCTGGGCCAGAATAGTGCAGAGCGTACATGCTAGTTATTTGATAACTAGCAAAAGTAGTCAGATTGTGCCGAACTTGCGTTCAGCACATCTGTAGTGACGTAAGAATCGATCTGTGTCGGACTGAGACTAGTGGATCGTAGCTTACGTCACTATATTCTACTTTTGCTGGTCTCTAGCCTTTGATAACTAAGGCGAATCAGCCTCGCCACAAATACGCTGCAGAATTCCAGCGTATTTGCGGTTGACGGCTTGATAACTAGAGGCCATTTTCTGTAACTGCTTTAACCCTTTGACTGAGAGAGAGGGCTTCTAGGCATTTCATACTAATATGAGGCCCTTTACTATAAAAGTCAAAGAATTAAAGGAAAAAGTTATCCATATGCTAAATCACTTAAAAGCGATGCAGCATAAACGTAAAAGGCTAGCATGAATATCACATGAATATCTCAATGCAAAAAAAAAAAGAATACATTTGAAATCACAATTTCTTCAGTGTACCAGAGTATGTGCTCGGTGATCCATAGCTACTCGTTTTACCCTTATCTGCATGGTGAAGATAATAGTCAATCAGCTTAATCAGTGTTGAGTTCATACTTTGATTCACCCAAATCTTTCAAGATTTCATTATAAACTAACTTAAACTGAGGTGGGAAATAAAGTGACTGTGCTGCACATGTAAAATGAAGTCTCCTTTGCAAGTCCCATGCGTAGCATCCTTATTGTAAGACCCTTTACTGTGGAATGTGGCTACTGAAGTAATTTTTAGATAAAATATCGTCCTTTTTTCTTTACATAAAGTACTTAATGTGTTCTTTACAAGTCAGCTTTTTACAGATACACTGCATCACTTCCATGTCCCTGCATGATTATCTTATCCCTTCATCATTACTGTGTAAAATCAATATTGGTATATGCAGACTTGCAAAAAGTCCATATTGTGGACGTACTCTGTATGACACTAAGAAAGAACTTTAAATTAAAAAACATAGGTCTAGGTTACAAGTGCTATTTAGCGATTTCGCTTGAGTGATAACACATCTAGAACCAATGTTTTTGCACATTGTACAAAAGCAAACCTGACACAAGCTAACTTTCCCCTATAAACTTTCATGTAGCTTGCGCGCTAACCAGACACCAAATTAAACCCTCAGTGCTATACACGACAGGAGTTATAAATATTTCACATTCAAAAGTTCTTCACATATAGGAACATTTTATTTTTATTTTAAATAAATATTTATAGGTATATAGGTATAGATATATTTTTCACATTAACTTAATCATATATATATATATATATATATATATATATATATATATATATATATATATATATATATATATATATAAAACTAAAAATAACATTTTCTTTTATGTAAAAAACATTGGAATGTTAAATATGTATAACAATCTTAAGGTTTCCCACTCTAGCTATAACATAGTGTCAGGTTAGCGCATATGAAGAATTAGTTATATTAAAGGGACAGTCTACCATAGAATTGTTACTGTTTTAAAAGATAGATAATCCCTTTATTACCCATTCCCCAGTTTTGCACAACCAACACATTTATATCAATATACTTTTTACCTCTGTGATTACCTTGTATCTAGGAACCTTTTTCCAGCTCGCTGATCACATGACTGTGACTGTTTATTATCTATTGTCTTAAATTTAGCATTGTTTTGTGCTAAATCTTAAATAACCCCCTATGCCTGAACACAGTGTTATCTATATAGCCCACGTGTACTTTCTGTCTCTTTGTGTTGAAAAGAGATTTAAAAAGCCTGTGATAAGAGGCAGCCCTCAAAGGCTTAGAAATCAGCATATGAGCCTACCTAGGTTTAGTTTAAACTAAGAATACCAAGAGAAAAAAGAAAATATGATGATAAAAGTAAATTGGAAAGTTGATTAAAATTACAAGTCCTATCTGAATAATATTGAAAGTTTAATTT
Source organism: Bombina bombina (assembly GCF_027579735.1). Classification (NCBI taxonomy): domain Eukaryota; kingdom Metazoa; phylum Chordata; class Amphibia; order Anura; family Bombinatoridae; genus Bombina; species Bombina bombina. Next base: position 753,446,513 of record NC_069501.1, on the reverse strand, counting down.
ATACTTGACTGTCCCTTTAAGGTGTGTTATGTAAATGTTAAATATTAAAGATTGAAAAGTATTATTTATAATTATAGTTACTGTAAAAAATACATATATATTCTAATTATATTTTTTTTAATAACATCTTGAATTATTTACATTAATTATTAATATTTTTCAATTGTTTATATTTAATGAATATATAAATGAATATAACTTATGTGGTTAGCACACATGAAGAATTTGTGTATTTCTGTCAGGTTTTACGCTCATAGCCCAAACATGGGTACACTAATTCTTCCTGTACGCTAACCCAACATGAGGTATATTAAGATGTGCTATGTATTTATTAAATATAAAATATTGAAAAATATTAATAATTAATGTCAATAATTATTATAGATGTTTTTTTAATTACAATAACTATAATTATTAATAATTATTGATATATTTCAATACTTAATATTTACATAACACACCTTAAGATAACTAATTATTCATGTGTGCTAAACCGACACTGCATTAGACCTACAGCCTCGAGCATAGAAGGAAATGTTCTTTTTATTTTTTAAATATATCTATTTAAAAATGCAAATAATTTTTTTCTGTATGTAAAAAACTTTAGAATGTGAAGTGAGGACATCACATACATACTAAAACACATTATGAAATATAAAAATGTTTAAAATGCTTTTTGCAGTTTAAGGAGTGAAAAGAGGGCCAAAGTATGTTATTATTATTATCAGGTATTTGTAGAGCGCCAACAGATTCCACAGCTCTGTAAACATTGTATATACATGTGTGTGTGTACGTATGTATGTATAAATATATATATATATATGTGTATGTATATATATATATATATATATATATATATATATATATATATATATATATGTATATATGTATATATATAAAGGGTTGTTTGTAAATGGAAAAAGTTGCAAAAATAATTAGAGTGTTTTTATGAGGAAAACCTCCTTCATAGGTTCTCAAGATTATACACTTGGGAACCAGAAATTCCTTGTATGGTGCAGACCCATTAAATGAAAATAATTAGTTATTTTAAGAAGAAAAAGTGATACGTAATAATAGCACTTAAAAAAAACTGGGATTTCAGTACTCTTTTAGTAATAATAAATAACAAATAACACTCTTATGATAAAGTATCAAAATTTGTGGGTTTATTGTGTGTCAGGCCGAACAAGAGACCTTTGTTATATATAAGCGTGTTCTTTCTGGTTTGAACCTACAGTATACATACTAAAATATGCCCTAACTGTGCATTGTATACCCTAAAATTGTATGTTTTACTATATATGAAAACAAACTATCTGTTTCATTCTATGTTTAGTTAGATTTTGCCCTGTCAAGTCTGTTTCAGTTGATTACTAAAACCGTGAATGGTCTGACGACTTGTTCAGAGTATCCTATACTCTCATCTAATTTTGAACGAATATGGCTCACGCTTTTTATGCTATTATCTGAATCAGCTTGGTTGTCATAGGGACCGGTCCCACTCTTATGTCCTAGATGGTAATTTTGAATATATTTTAGTATTTCACTTTATATGTAATAAGTGTTCTTAATGCATTTACATATATTGTCCTGTTCAGGTCTCTTGTTCGGCCTGACACACAATAAACCCACAAATGTTTATACTTTATCATAAGAGTGTTACTTGTTATTTATTATTACTAAAAGAGTGCTGACATCCCAGTCTTTTTTAAGTGCTATTATTACGTATCACTTTTTCTTCTTAAAATAAATAATTATATATATATATATATATATATATATATATATATATATATATATATATATATATATATATATATATATATATATATATATACACACAGACACATACACATACACACAGTCACTGGCCACTTTAATGTTCAATTGCTTGGTAACACAGATTGCTAATCAGCCAATCACATGGCAGCAACTCAATGCATTCAGGCGTTGTGAGGTCCACTTGCTGAAGTTCAAAAAGAGCATCAGAATGGGGAAGGAAGGGGATTTAAAGGGACATAATACTCATATACTAAATCACTTGAAAGTGATGCAGTATAACTGTAAAAAGATGACAGGGAAATATCACCTAAGCATCTCTATGTAAAAAAGGAAGATATTTTACCTCACAATTTCCTCAGCTCAGCAGAGTAAGTTCTGTGTTTATTTAGCTGCTACTTAGCTGCAGGTAAAAAAAAGAAAAGAAGAAGAAATGAACAGCAGCCAATCAGCATCAGCAGTGCTGAGGTCATGAAATCTTTTACTGTGATCTCATGAGATTTCACTAAACTTTAATGAGATTTCATAGTAAACTTCCTTAAACTGAATAGAGAAATAACATGAGTGTGCATGAAGCTCAGCTAAGAACAGAAAACTGAGGCTACAATTTGCACAGGCTCACCAAAATTGGACAATAGAAGATTGGAAAAACGTTGCCTGGTCTGATGAGTCTCAATTTCAGCTCCGACATTCAGATGGCAGGGTCAGAATTTGGCATAAACAACATGAAAGCATGTATCCATCCTGCCTTGTATCAATGGTTTAGGCTGATGGCGGTGGTGTACTGGTGTGGGGATATATTTTTGGCACACTCTGGGCCCCTTGGTACCAATTGAGCATCATTTATACACCACGGCCTACCTGAGTATTGTTGCTAACCACTGTCCATCTCTTTATGACTTCAGTTTACCAATCTTCTAATGGCTACTTCAAGCAGGATAATGCACCATGTCACAAAGCTCAAATCATCTCAAACTGGTTTCTTGAACATGACAATGAGTTCACTGTACTCCAATGGCCTCCTAAGTCACCAGATCTCAATATAATAGAACATCTTTGGGATGTGGTGGAACGGGAGATTAGCATCATAGATGCACAGCCGACAAACAGCAACTTTGCGATGCTAGCATGTCAATCTGGACCAAAAATCTCTGAGGAATGTTTCCAACACCTTGATGAATCTTTGCCATGAAGAATTAAGGCAGTTCTGAAGGCAAAATTGGGTCCAACCCGGTACTTGCAAGGTGTCCCCAATAAAGTGGCCAATGAGTTTGTGTGTATATATATATATATATATATATATACATACACATACAAAGCTTCACACACCTTTGGATCTCTGCACCAGCAGTTAACACTTAAGAGGGAGTGTAGTGCTAAGACTATATATATATATATATATATATATATATATATATATATATATATATATATAAATCAAACAAAGCAAATGCGCTCTCAGGATTTTTAAACAAGAAAATTCACAAATTTATTGGAATGTTTTCAGGGAGAACTTGATGAAGGGGAAGTTCTCCCCGAAAACATTCCAATAAATTTATGAATTTTCTTGCTTAAAAATCCTGAGAGTGCATTTGCTTTGTTTGATTTGCACTATACATTGGGATGACCCTTGGAGGGCAACTCTATAAATTGGACATTTGATATATATATACACACAAACGTATACATGTGTATATATGTCTGTATATAGAGAAAGATTCAGAAGTGAGCCGGCAAAAACAATCTTCAATTAAAAAGTCCAAATTTATTCAACCAAATTAAAAGTAAATGTTACAAACAGCATAGGTAGCAGTTTAGTCTGACATGTTTCGGGCCTGTGGCCTTAATCATAGACATAATCTAACTGCTACCTATACTGTTTGTAACATTTACTTTTAATTTTGTTGAATAAATTTGGACTTTTTAATTGAAGATTGTGTTTGCCGGCTCACTTCTGAATCTTTCTCTAAGGAACTTTTCCCTACGTAGCCGAGCACCTTCAGGTCCTCAAGGAACCGTGTGTCACACAGTTTTGCATAGTACTCCATTCATTGGTGGTGAAGTGGTCACATGGCTGAGTAAGGGGCAGGATCTACGCACTACGCCAACGTTGATTGCACCAGACACCGTGGGAATCTCAAGAGCTGCTGTGAAGGCAGACAAGCTTCTCCCTGTAAAGGCTAAGGAGGTAACCTCCCGGTCCGTGGAGCGCCTCTTGTCTCCCAGTGTGCTGCAGAGAGTAGTAGATGGGGTTGCGAGCTTCAAGACGCCCAGAGAACTCGGATGTAAGTTTTTACCCTTACCCTGGGGATAGTACTGCAGCATTCCCGTGCAGACATCCAAGTGCTGAGTTTCAAACCCCTTACTCCCGATAGAGAATTTGCTCTCTTTTTCTTACTATATGACCACTTGTAGACTAGAGCACAGGCTCAGTGGGGACAATACTTTTTTGCTCACATTATATGTATGTACATGCATATATAAATACAAGCTGAAATACACATATATATATATATATATATACCCACATTTATTTTTATATATATATATATATATATATATATATATCTATATAAATATATATGTGTGCATGTATATATATATATATATATATATATATATAAAAATCTTCAATAAATGGAGATTAAAAGCACATTGAACATTAACCTTGAATCATAAATTTTTTTTTTTAATTATACACTATTTCTGAATAATACAATTTTGACTTTCCTGTTCCGTAAATTGACTCATCTCTTTGGTATAGCAGACACTAGACTCTAGAGCATACCCAACATTCTCCTGGCTCTGTCAGGAACAAGGAGGTGAGAAAGCTTGTGAGAGTAGTCCTCCATTGTTTTGAGGGCAGGACCATGATGGGAGGGGTATGACCACTGATGTGTCATGAAAGTTACCAGGGTGTGTTGTGGGTGGGGCTGGGCTGGGCTAGGGAGGTGTGTCCTGGGCAGCACCTATCAAACTGACATTTGCCTTAGCTGGAGAAGCTGTGAGTGTGAAAGCAGATTATTTTATGTTTAGCATAGTGTATTTGAATACATTGAAAAGGTTGTCCTTTTTACCATAACAATAAGTTAAAGGGACATACTGTAAAACTGCCTCAACTTTGTGTTCCCAATTACACATTTTACCTGCTGAAGTGTATCTAATTGTTCGAAAGCGCTTTTACCTTTATTTTCTCACTTGAAATAGTTGGATTTGTTTGTTGCAACCCCCACCTATACTGAAAATGTAAATACTGCAATAGTGGCTATAGAAAAGCTACACATACAAGATGCATCAGTAGAAATCGTATTTTTACTGGTGGCTGGTAGAGACAGAGAGAAAAGCCCATTTGAAATTGTTTTCCTGTAGCAGCTTTGAATATACTGAACACATATCAGATACTTGCTTGAGTACTTTGTCCTTTGTTAATTACATTTCTACATAACAACCACACTTAAAAAATGTAGAATGCATTTTAATAGTAGTGGTAACAATTTTACTAGTATTTACTTTTTCAACTCACAAGAAAAAGGAAATATTAGATCAACAAGGTTAGTAATTACTCTTTAGATTATGAAGCATTTACAGCACTGTTATTAGTCAAAAAGATTAACACTTGAAACTTATATATTAGAATTCAAATTTCAGACAAGAAGTTATTTATGATTATTTTGTGCAGGACAGAAAAAAATGGTGACAAAAACCTTTACAAACAAGGAATTATTGTCAGCAGCTATTTTAATATATTTCACCGTCAATTTAAAATGTCAGACCATTTAACCCTTTCATGGGTAAAGAAATCTGCTACCTATTTTGGGTTAGTAGTTCAATGTCTATATCTATTGCACAGTTAAAGCGGTATTCTAACACAGAAATGACATGCTTTACTTCATTAGAATATTTCATTCTTACTCTAGTGACCATAGCCTAGTGTGTTTTTAATGAACACAAGGATTGCAGGTCCAGAGCAGAACATGGTGAGTGATTGGTCATAAGACTACTGCACCTCCATTTTTCCAGCTCAAGAGTTGTTTTTGTGGATATTAAACACATAAGGGCCCATTTATCAAGCTGTCAATCAAGCTGTCAATCGTACTCGATCGGGTTGATTTCCGGCGATTCCTGTTGGACAGGCGGACAGGGTTATGGAGCAGCGGTCTTTAGACCGCTGCTTCATAACTTGTGTTTCTGGCGAGTCTGAGCAGGCGGACAGGAATCGCCGGAAATCAACCCGATCGAGTACGATCGGGTTGATTGACAGCTCCCTGCTGGCGGCCCATTGGCCACGAGTCAGCAGGGGGTGGCGTTGCACCAGCAGCTCTTGTGAGCTGCTGGTGCAATGTTAAATGCGGAGAGCGTATTGCTCTCTGCATTTAGCAAGGTCTTGCGGACCTGATCCGCACTGTCGGATCAGGTCCACAAGACCTTTAATAAATATGCCCCATAAGGGTTAATGAAAATGTTGCTCTTGTTTTCAGCAGATATTGATTTGTGATTGTCAGCTGGTATTGTTAGTGTGTCTTTGATCACATTCATACACAAAAATGCATTTTTGATGCTAATACCTCTCAAGCACAAAATCAATAACTTCTAAAAACAACACAAAATTGTTATATGATTTGTTAATCTCCTAATTTCACAACTCAAAAAACTAATTGGCGATTTCATGAATTTAGCAATTAAAGACAAGTAAAATGTCCTGCATGTTGAGTGATCACTTTTAATAATGTGAAGTAATGGTAAAATGTGAGGTGTGTGCAATTAATTTGTTGTGCTGTAAATAGTTTTAAAATAAATATGAATAACCTTTTACTTTTTAAAATGTAAAATATAGTGTGAACATACAATTCTTTCATATGCACAATACACATGTTCTGTGTGCAACATTTCATTAAAATGAAGTGTACTTAGGTTTCTAGTGCCAAAACTAAAACCTAAAAATATCGATATATGAGGTTATTATTAAAAGTGAATAAGAGGTGAAAAGTTACTTCCGGTGGGCGGTGTACCAATATGGCAGCAATGCAATTAAGCTCTGATACAACTAGTGAGTAAAAGACCTTATTGCAGCCAAAATACTCTACCATCCACGCCTCTCTTGACAGCTTTGTGTCCGAGAACTATAGTGGATAAAGAAACGAACATCTTCTCTCCCACGGAAGGCATTTTGAAGAATATTGAAGAGAAGAGATCAGAAGTGAGTGGGAACACACATACCTTGCTATGCACAGACCTCTTGACACTGTTCCAATGAACACCACTATCCTACCTGAAGATAGCCCGGTACAGAATGTACTCTCTGCCCTAAAACCCCTTCTTTTTCCAGCATTCACTAGACTGGAAACAGCCATGCAACGCCTGTTGACTGAGACGCGGGCTCCTAAGTCGCCATCTTTATTGGCTGACCGCCATCATTTCCCGGAGGCTCTGCACCGAGGAGATACTAGCCCGACTGAGACACAGACACTTGCGAGACAAGAGCAGGACAAACAAGAATTGGAAGCTGCTGCAGGGTCTTTTAAAAGAAAAATTGGACCAACTATTGCCTTCGGTAAGCAAGTAACAGAAGGCTTACACCGTGAAACTGCAATTAACCATGGGGGACGGCACCTCTGGCAGAGAGATGGAGATCTGCAAGAAGTGGATATGGCTTCACCCTCCCTACTTAGGCGACTCCAAAACTGTCAGCTTACCCTAGTTCATGAGGGACTTTTGCCGCGGACGGCTATCCTAGCCTCAGACACGACTCTCAACCCAGATTTAGTAGGGAGGTCTCCTGGCAACGCTTCTTATTTTACAATGGTGGAAAAGGACTACTACGGCTCTCCGGGTCATAATTCTATCTCCTCACCTCGTGGGGGCATTGGCTGAACTAACCACCCGGTCCCATACATTGTTCACTGGGCCACAGCTCCTCCGTGTGTGCTCCTGGGCTGGCGGACAATTAGACCATTTCTGCTGTTTGAACAATGCTACCGGAGCATAGCATGGATAAAATATCTGTGGTAATCTTGTAAGGCAAATTACTCTGACAAAGGCGTTAGGCCACCATAGTGCTTTTATATTTGCTCTGTTATTGTTTTGTATTGATTTACTCTTGGCCACTTAGCCCATTTCACTGTGGGAGAATACAAGAACAGAACTTGCCACACCTTATAAGGACTCTTAGAACTGCATATTATTGTGTAGGATGTGTACCGACTGAGCTGGGGTTTCATTCCGTAGCAGGTTAACTCTCACGGGGATCATAAATTGAAAGCTGTCTCCTTATTCTGTAGATTCTCTAGCGCAGTCATCTTTCACACGGAGCGCTGGGACTCAGTAAAGTACATCACAATGAATACAGGCAGATGGGGGTGGTATTGCGATTCTAGTCTATCTTTTCATGTTTATCAGTTGTTTACCTGGTTCTCTTTGGTTCACATTTGTACGCTCTCTTTCCCATTCTCCCCCTCATATTAGTGTGCAGATCAGCGGTTTTAATGCAGCAGATCAATATGAGTCATAACACTATTCTATTCTCCTTCTCTTGCTGATACAATCTGAGACTTGCAAAAATCAGGTTCACATATGCTCATGAGTTAGCTATAACGTAGGTCGTATGGTACACCTATATTTATTTTTCAGCACTGTATTTGAGACTACCCTGTGAGTTTGAGTCAGGAATTATGAAGCATAGGCATACATGCTAACAATTACACTGCAACATGCACAATGCTATCCACCCTTGCTTAAAATAATGTATATATTGAATTTGTTTATGTTGTGTATTTATGGGTATTCAAAGTTGTGGGGATGCCACCTTCAATTACACCATTGTGCTAACCCTTGTGATAGTATTGCATTACACACGCCTGTATAATTAACCTGCTTGGTCACACACAATCATAGATTTAACTTCACATAACGATCAGGCATAGTAAATAAGCACTACATTTAAATAATGGTGGCATCTGCCCAGTTAACGAACCCGGAGCTGTTGTAGACCCCGTTGATGAAATTCTAACGCCACCACAAAACACCTAGTTTTCTCCCTGACTGGTAACATGGATGGGGATGGTTACGAGGGCAATGATGCTTTGTTTTAATGTTTGGTGGTGTGTTATGGTTGTTTTGTCATTTGATATATTTGTCTTTATCGTATTGTTTTGTTTTTGCTTTGCCCTAGCTGAGATAGCTTGCAAGTCACACCATCATCCTACCACTATAAACGCACTTGTCAATGTGATGACACGGAAGCTGGCACCGTTTTTAATACCGGCAAAACTATAGTCATTTCTCCCATGGCAGCCTGGGACATACATACTTGAACCATACTTCTAGGGGTGTAACTCTTCCCCTTGTAAGCCTACTAAGTAACATATGGCTCAATCCACACTAACATAGCATATACTCAGAGGCTCAAGTAGGCTTTTGATACTGTCATCACGTTAAGTAATGATATAGTAATGAAGTGCTCCCTACATTATTTCAAGCATCATCCCGAACAACTTACAAAGTACTTGCGACCTTAATTGCATATCCTCAGTATAACACTGATCAAGATTGAGGTCTTGGGTATGGTTCACTTAGCTAATCAGTCACTACTGTGCTAATTCTTTTGATAATTTTACGTAGCACGCGCCCAAATATCTCACCTGCTTGATTGTACTTAACTATATATTTAACCTCACATATGGACTAGGCATAGTACATAATTTACACACTTACACTATGACATCATCTGTTCAGTTAACAGGGCTAGAGCTTTTTGTTTTGTCTTGTTTAGGTTTTGGTTTGTTTATTGTAGTTTTGTCTAGTTATGTTATAAAAAAAATGAAAAATTCCCATCGCTGTGTATAAATATTTCTCGAGTGAAAGTTATTGATCTATTAGTGATATACCAGAAAAGCATATTAACAGAACTTAATTTTATGTCTATATCTGCCAAAATGCACCTGTTTTTTCTCTTTTTTCACTCAAGTGTATGACACTAGGCCCTGCGTGGCGAAATTACATGTACTGTTTTGTGAACCTGTATACAGTGTTGGATATAAATAAAATAAAATAAAAAAAAAAAAAGAGGTAAAAAGTTGAGAGGAACGTACATAATCTATATTTTAGCTAAACTTAGTTTTTAATAATAATGTTAGACATCATCAGTTGTTCATGATTGCGCAAATTAAAAGGATAGAAAGGTCAAAATTATAATGTTCATTGGTGCATTCCAGTTTTAAATAGAAGCTTTTTTTGCAATGTACTTCCATTAGCAAACATGCTTCTAGTAAGACGTTTTACTGTTTCAGCAACATACGCACATATGCTATATGTGATTAGAGGATCAGGAGTTAAAGTGCCACTAAATACAGTACAAATTAATAATTGGCAAATACACAATAAAAAAGATGATGCAATAGCACTTAAATAGATACAATTTTCCCTCCCATGTAACATGTGATAGCCATCAGCCAATCACAAAATGCATATACTGTACGTATATACTGTGCACCTGTGCACATGCTCAGTAGGAGCTGCTGCCTCAGAAAGTGTGCATATAAACGATTTGCACGTTTTAATTATGGTAGTATACTGGAAAGTTTTTGTTAAATTGCATGCTTTATCTGAATCATGAAACTTTCATTTTGACTTTAGAGTTCCTTTAAGCACTACGCCTGCTCATAGAACTAGCCGTGGTGTGTATTGCATCAATGGAGACTTAATACAAGCTATTTCTTAGCAAAAAAGGAAAGTCCAGAGGAAGTCCAAAAATATATAAAAAGCAAAATTGTATTTCATATTGTTTAAAACACAGGATAGAAAGACCGGTGTTACTGCTTACTCTCTGAGATGGTAGGGTGTTTGAATGCTGGTGTAAGGAGTACTCGCAGCAGTTGTGCACATGCCCCTTTAAACCAGCAATAACTTTAACTAGAAGCATTTTTGCTAACAAAAATATATTGTAAAATGCTTCTATTTAAAATTTAAATACACCTATGCACTTTTTTAATTTCAACATTTATATTCCTTTAAGAAATGTTTATATAACATTTCAGAAAATATAAGTGACTAAACTACTAATTGATTTACCTGTTTTCACCCAGGGAAATCTTTGAAATCTGGTGTGACGCCAGCCTTCTGGTATCACCAAGGGAAATCCTGGTTAATAACATTCTTATATAAAGAGAGTTCCACTAACCTTTATCCAGCGCTGGTTTGCCTCTTTGAGGCCACTTTCAATTTTACGCTTTTCTTCTGGGGCTACTGTTGAGCTTCCTAAGGCAGTTCCACCAGTTTCATTCAACTGCTTCAAGATCTCTTTACGTGGTAGAAGTTCATTCACCCTAAACTGCAATACATTTTAATTCTTAACTTAAGCTACACATTAATAAAATAAGTAAACACGTGTTAAAAGTTAAATCCCTATACCTCTGTGTTTAACTCTCTAAAAGTGTTAAACGTATAGATAAAATCAGTTCCAAACCATCAATGCACAACTAGTCTTGGTGCTAATAAGACAGCATATGTACATAGCTACCAATTATAAGCTGTGCTCAGAACAGGATCTGCAGTGCATTGCTGGGCCAAAGCTGCCTTTAACTTTATTTTTAACCCCTAACAGAGAGGTATAAGCAATCAAGAGTTCAATAAGAAAATGCTTTAATAATTACAAGCTTTTTGTTATCGCCCCTTTATGTCTATTAAAGGCACACTGTACTGTAAAATTGGTTTCTATTTAATGTGCTTTCAATGACTTGTTATACCAGCTGAATAAAATTAAATGTAAAGGCAATTGCTCCTTTGGGTTTACTTTTATACTTGAAAAAACAAGCTGTTTTGCTCATTGAAACTCATTGTTCTCAATAATATGCCTGCTTTATTGGGCAGAGCCTTTCCATTATCTTTCTATATACTGTATCTATTGATCTATCTATCTATCCATCCATCCACACCTAGTCCAATACATAGGCACTGAAATGTTTCTTTTAAATCAGGTATGATTTCCAAAAATTAAACAATAAATAAATAAACGCTATGCAGCTGGTATAGCAAGTCATTGAAAAAACATTAAAGGGACAAGTAGCTGATAGTTTATTGTATTTCAAGCACTGGGAACAAACTCCCACTGTGAGGTTGATTTCTGCTGTTGCCCCTTGGTTATATTGCTTTTCAATAAAGAATACTGCAGTATCCATATTTTTCAGTAAATACAGTTATTTCAACAGGCAATAAAAGCTATTTCGAATGAAAATGAAAAATAAAGGTTAAAGAGTTATTTATAAACAATCCAATACACTTCAGTAGGTAAAAAACACCATTGGGGATAGATTTTACAGTACAATATTCCTTTAAAGTAAATTTTATATATATATATATATATATATATATATATATATATATATATATATATATAGTTTTCTCCTGGGCTACTACACACAATTGATAAGCTTGGTGGTCTTTGAGAGAAGTGTGATATGCATACATTTTTCTATAGCTCATTTATACAATCAGTTTATAAAATGTCACTTTTTGCTGCCTAGCAAAAAGGCTTTTTTTTTTTGTTTTCTATTTTGATATATAATGCAATTCTTTCAAGCATTTAAACTAAAATAATACACAGCCAAGGGCAATAAATATAGGTTTTGGTACCTTTACTTCTTCCAGTAAGTCATTTAATTGCTGCTCATTTCCAGGCTCTGGAGGTGCATTAGCAACCTCCTCCGCATCATCTAACCAAATGCTGAATTTATTCAGGTCTTCTTGCAATCCATATAACTTTTTCTTTTCTTCCTCTAACCTGCAGAGTATAAATAGGAAGGCATTGCTGTAGTTTAAATCAAATTCACTCGACAAAACTGGTGTTACAAAAGAAGATGATGTCCTGGATGAACATTTTTTAAATAAATAGCAGTGTTTATAAACAGGTACGTTTGTAAATAGCTAATTTGCACTAACACACGGTTTGTTTAGAAGTGATATTCAGTTAAATCAGCATTACTGATATAAAGGGAAATGGACATTCTATTGCAAAACTTTCATGCACTAATTTGTTTGACTATGTCATATGTGCATTACTGACCTTGGCTAACTATGGGCTAGATTACAAGTGGAGTGTTAACCTCACACAAAGAATAATACACCATCTGGTATTGCAAGTGGGCTGAAACTTCAGCTCACACTATACTTTTAAAGGCTAGAGAAGAGAGTACTATTAATGCACTCAATGCACTCAAAATGCAATTGCTGAGCTTGAGCACAATTCAAAATACTACTGTAAAATTGTTCTCTTCTTCAGACCTGAAGTAAACCATTGTTATTATTAGTATAGCACCGAACTGCACAAAAGCTTCACTACTTGTAAACCATTTGTTTAGTACGCGCTCAGATTAGTGTTTGATATCCAACATAAATTTTACTGTGATGGTCCATAGAAGTCTATTATGTGAAGATTTCAGTGCATCTGCAGCACACCCTAGACTAGCTTGTGAGCGACAAAAATAACTAACATGAGAGCTAAAATAGAGGCTCTATTGATTGATGTTAACGCAAAATAGCATTAATGTTTTTGTGCTCAATCGGCCAATAACCACTTGCAATTACTGAATGGGACTTTGTTGGTATTAAAAAAATTGGGAATAATCACAATATATCATTTGATAATTATCTGCATGGTAACATCTGCCATTACTTATCAGCAGCACTTTTTTCATTAACGGTTTGGTCAGGAATGTCAGATATTTAACGTGTGCCAACATGTTTTGCTGATCACAATTCAATTTCTTGATACTTAACAACATATTTACAAAGACATTTTTCACGTATCTAAGTCTGCCACTAAAAGGGACTTGATAAACTGAGGACAACTCTTTTAAAAATTATTACTGAGCACCCCAAAAAGTTTGTAAATGTAACAATGGTGTTGAGCATTGCCCTGAGCAAAACACACTAAAATTATCCATTACCATACTAGATAACATTAGAAAGTAATGTCACCTAGCAGATACAAACATGACCAGTTCAACTAATTAAAGTTACTAAAATTAATAAGCACTATCACACTAATAAAAAATAGTGAAACCAATAACTCAGTAAATACAAGCATTTTGGTATCATGAACATTGGAAAAACAAACTAATAATACCAGATGAAGATAAGAAATTGTTACCTGCCAACAATAATCAGAAGAAGTTTTTAAGTATTATCTATCTATCTATCTATCTATCTATCATCTATCTATCTATCTATCTATGTATATGCAGAAAAAGAGTAGGACTGTGTTAGATAGTGCATTTAAAGAAAGTAGAAAACCTTTTGCAAAAGCATAAATAAATAAAATAACAACAGCTATGTGCATGTAATACCTTCCGTAGCTAAATAAAAGTGAATACAATTGCAAGCTTTCTATACCTGTATAAAGGAACCTGATTAGGGCCAGACTGGGACTAAAAATAGGCCTGGTCATTTTAAGCAAAAGCAGCCCATTCCCACTCCTTTTGTTATTTAAACACACTCCAAAAACTAACAAGTATATTGTAGAAGTTTGGTTTACAAAAACGTTTAACATTTTTAGCCCCCTTTTGTCAAAGTATTTTGCAAAATATTTGTGATTAGATAGTAAAAAAGTGAAATGTAATAAAAAACAAACAAATGTTATTGAAGTTCACTGTTGAAGAATAACTAGTTATCAGTCTGTGTAGTCAAAATAACTGGAATCTGAGTAGGACGGTATTGCCCTGATGTGGGCAGTAGTGCCCTGATGTTTCTAAAAGATACAGCAAGGCAGTGAGATACAGGGCAGGACAAGCCCATCATCATGCACAAATAATAATGCTGGTGACTGGGCGAGGGCCAAGGGCTTCAGGCCCCAGCATGCAACTGACCCTGACCCCTCAGGCAAATGCCCTATATGGCCAAGGCTCTGTCCAGTCCTGGACCTCAATGCCCTGAATATTTGCAATGTATTCCCCATTATTTAGCGATTAACATTATCAAATGTATATCACTTTTGCTATCTGTTTGCATTTTTTTGTAGGATTGTTACTATTTTTTTTATCTCTCTTTATCTTTACATCTCTGTTTAAAATTAAATGAGACATTATCGTTAGTAACTCGATTAGTTGCCATGGCTTACTTATGTTTGTCTGAATAGATTTATCTGCCATGTTGTCCTTAGGGCTGGCCGGAAACAGCAGTTATGAAGCATCGGTCTAAAGACCACTGCCCCATAACTTGTCCACCTGCTCTGAGGCTGCGGACATCAATCCGCCAGATCCTTTATGCAAGGGGTGGCATTGCACAAGCAGTTCACAAGAACTGCTTTTGCAATGATAAATGGCGACAGCGTATGCTGTCGGCATTTATCAATGTCCGTCAGACATCATACGCTACATTGTATCATGTCCGCTCGTACTTTCATAAATCAGCTTCTAAGTCTTTGTTCAAAACTGTGAAATAAGTTCAGATATCCTGTTTTGAAGAAAAAGCTGCCATAAATTAGTGGCAGACCAGCTAAATTTGAAATAATATATCCATATCAGATGGGTAATTAAATTTCAAAACTGAAGTCTGATGCTGAATATTTAAAGATACATTCTAGTATGATAATAATGTGCTCAAAATTATTAGAGGCTTTCACTATTCAATGTATGCTTATTACAATATGTTTATTTATGGATAAACTCATGCAACAGCAGCATTACCATGCTGGTGATAACCAGTTATGTACATAAGCTTCTTCTCATTGGCTCAACAGCTACATAGGTAGGGTGACCATATTGCCGCTTTAAAAAAGGGGCACATATGAAAAATACTTATGCCAGGGCTGTTTAAAGAAATGTTTTGTATAAGACATATGTATTTTTTATATGTGTCCCTTCTTAAAGCTGCAATATGGTCAGCCTATGCATAGGAGCAACTGTACATTGAAGTTGCTGAATGTATATGTTTTTTATCTGTTTAATTCTTTTGCAAGGGTTAAATATAAAGCTAGTAATGAACATCTACTAATACTGTAACAAAATATTTTATTATTATATTATAATGTTCATTTTAATGTGACAACATAGCAGTCTGTAGAAAACAGTGATATCATATCCAGTATTTATAAATATATAGTGTCAAATTTCAAGCATATGCAACATGGTATCATGAGGATTAATTAGACATACATTTTTGGGATTAATAGGACACTGGGCATATTAAAGGGACATAAAATAAAAAAAATGTCATATAATTCAGATAGAGCATAAATGTAAAAAAAAAAAAAAAGTTATTTTATCAAACTTACTTTATATTATTGGTTAAAAATCTAGTAGGAAGGCTCAGGGGCATGCACATGTCTGAAAAAAAAATATACTTTTCTGCAATAGTGGCAAGCTAAATATTTTTTTCTTACACACGCTAACACCGCTGAATGTAAACTTTTAATGCGGCAGGTTAGCACCTGTATTACAAGTTGGAAGTAAAAAGTTAGCACACAAGCGAAACCCGATGCGCGCTATCTTCAGGACTTTGGGTATTGCGATCGCGTTAACTTCTTCTCCCTAAAGACTTCAATAGAGCATGCTTTAAAAAAAAAAAATTGTAACACTTATCAATCACGCACTAACCCGACACCGCATTAGACCTACAGTGCTAAACCCAAAGGTAGTTATGAATATTTTACATTCAAATGCTCTTCACATAGAAGAAAAAGTTCTTTTTATTTTTAAATATATATATTTCAAGGTGTGAAGGTATTACAAGTTGGTTGGATCTGCCGATAAACAGGTGGAACTACACATTCATCTGTTGTGTGGAGAGGTAAGGAGTGTGGAGCGTGTGAAGTTAGAAGCGGTGATAGTACACCTCCGGATATGTCACAGACATAGCCATACTGGACTTACTGCCATCATGTTCCCCTTCTATTCAGCGCTGCCAACACCACGCCTGTAAGGAGGGAGGAACCGGTCGTCCTCGGTCGTCAGCCATCTGGATCCTGCAGTCAGGTAGAGTAGAAACGCTTTAGGCGCCCTTCCAAACTGCACAGTTTCTTTTGCTCCTCCAGGTGCAAGCTCACTTTCTTTTGCTCTTCCAGTCCTTTACTTAACTACATCCACATAATCCTTCTGAGCCACCAATTCGAAATTGGGACTTCGATCAAAAGTAAAAGCAGTGCCTTGCTGTAGGGATAGTTCAATGTCCTAGAAAGGAAGGAAAAAGCTGGCACTGCTTCTTAAAATGCCAAAAATGTATTTATAAATTGATTAAAATAACAGCAACATCATAGATAGAGGTCTAACATGTTTTGCCTTGGGTCTTACTCATAGACCGAATCACCTTAAAAAATAGCACCAAATTTAAAAGCACAATCTGATCATCTCATTGGCTATTTACCTAAAACATAGAGTTTAAGCATTAATGGTCTAAACTCTATGTTAGAATTGCTATACTATATGAATAAGATTCATGTTGCTTGAAATTCAAAATTGTAATTCACATATTTTTATATGTATACTTTATTATGTCTTTATTTCAACTAAATTAAATACTTTAAGAGTGCTCACTTGAAACCCTATTGAAGCTGCTGATTAACAGTTTATATGTTGATTAATGAAATACACCTGTTTTAGGTAAATAGGCAATGAGATGTCAGATTGTGCTTTTAAATTTGGCGCTATTTTTTAAGGTGATTCAGTCAATGGCCTCTATTTATCAAGCCGTCAACCGCAAATACACTGGAATTCCGCAGCGTAATTGTGGAGAGCTTGATTCGCCTTATTTATCAAAGGCTACAGACAGGCAAAAGAAGAATTTTGTGACGTAACATACGATCCGCCGGTCTCAGTCCGACACATATTGATGCTTATTGTCATTACAGATGTTCCAAATGCAAATTCGGCACTATCTGACTACTTTTGCTAGTTATCAAATAACTAGCAGGTACGCTCGCCACTATTCCGGCCCAGCGTACCTGGTTTTCAATCCGCCGCCCTGTAGCGGGGGAGGCCATAGGAATCAATGGGAGTCTGAAAGCAGCAAAAGCTTATGTTCGCTGCTGCCCGATATCCCATTGATTCCTATGGGAGAATAAAGTTACGTTTACACCTAACACCCTAACATGTACCCGAGTCTAAACACCCCTAATCTGCCGCCCCCTACACCGCCTCCACCTACATTATACTTATTTACCCTATAATCTGCCACCCCGCCACCGCCGCCACCGAAATAAAAGTTATTAACCCCTATCCCACCGCTCCCGGAGCCCAGCGCAACTAAAGTTATTAACCCCTAAACCCCTGACCGCCCACGTCACTATCACTTACTAAACCTATTAACCCCTAAACCTAACAACCCACTAACCTTACATTAAATATTAACTCATTCCTATCTTATAATACATTTAAACTTACCTTTAGATTTTAACTAAACTATATTAAACTAATTAATTTAATCTACACTAACTATTATACTAAAATTACATTAAACTATATTAAATTAATTAATTTAATCTATACTAATTTTTATACTAAAATTACATTAAACTATATTAAATTAATATAACCTAACTTTTAAACTAAAATTACAATAAATTACAAAATAAATTAACTATATTATTTATTTAAACACCTAACCCTACTCAAATAATTTAAATCTATACTAAAACATTACAAAGTTACAAAAAACTAAGTTACAAAAAATAACAAACACTAAATTAAACAAAAAAATAAACACTAAGGCCTAGATTTAGAGTTCGGCGGTAAAAGGGCTGTTAACGCTCCGCGGGTTTTTTTCTGGCCGCACCATAAATTTAACTCTGGTATCGAGAGTTCAAACAAATGCTGCGTTAGGCTCCAAAAAAGGAGCGTAGAGCATTTTTACCGCAAATGCAACTCTCGATACCAGAGTTGCTTACGGACGCGGCCGGCCTCAAAAACGTGCTCGTGCACGATTCTCCCATAGGAAACAATGGGGCTGTTTGAGCTGAAAAAAAACCTAACACCTGCAAAAAAACAGCGTTCAGCTCCTAACGCAGCCCCATTGTTTCCTATGGGGAAACACTTCCTACGTCTGCACCTAACACTCTAACATGTACCCCGAGTCTAAACACCCCTAACCTTACACTTATTAACCCCTAATCTGCCGCCCCCGCTATCGCTGACCCCTGCATTACACTTTTAACCCCTAATCTGCCGCTCCGTAAACCGCCGCCACCTACGTTATCCCTATGTACCCCTAATCTGCTGCCCTAACATCGCCGACCCCTATGTTATATTTATTAACCCCTAATCTGCCCCCCACAACGTCGCCGACACCTACCTACACTTATTAACCCCTAATCTGCCGAGCGGACCTGAGCGCTACTATAATAAATGTATTAACCCCTAATCCGCCTCACTAACCCTATCATAAATAGTATTAACCCCTAATCTGCCCTCCCTAACATCGCCGACACCTAACTTCAATTATTAACCCCTAATCTGCCGACCGGAGCTCACCGCTATTCTAATAAATGTATTAACCCCTAAAGCTAAGTCTAACCCTAACACTAACACCCCCCTAACTTAAATATAATTTACATCTAACGAAATAAATTAACTCTTATTAAATAACTTATTCCTATTTAAAGCTAAATACTTACCTGTAAAATAAATCATAATATAGCTACAATATAAATTACATTTATATTATAGCTATTTTAGGATTAATATTTATTTTACAGGCAACTTTGTAATTATTTTAACCAGGTACAATAGCTATTAAATAGTTAAGAACTATTTAATAGTTACCTAGTTAAAATAATTACAAATTGACCTGTAAAATAAATCCTAACCTAAGTTATAATTAAACCTAACACTACCCTATCAATAAAATAATTAAATAAACTACCTACAATTACCTACAATTAACCTAACACTACACTATCAATAAATTAAATAAACACAATTGCTACAAATAAATACAATTAAATAAACTATCTAAAGTACAAAAAATAAAAAAGAACTAAGTTACAGAAAATAAAAAAATATTTACAAACATAAGAAAAATATTACAACAATTTTAAACTAATTACACCTACTCTAAGCCCCCTAATAAAATAACAAAGACCCCCAAAATAAAAAATTCCCTACCCTATTCTAAAATACAAAAATTACAAGCTCTTTTACCTTACCAGCCCTGAACAGGGCCCTTTGCGGGGCATGCCCCAAGAATTTCAGCTCTTTTGCCTGTAAAAAAAAACATACAATACCCCCCCCCCAACATTACAACCCACCACCCACATACCCCTAATCTAACCCAAACCCCCCTTAAATAAACCTAACACTAAGCCCCTGAAGATCTTCCTACCTTGTCTTCACCTCACCAGGTATCACCGATCCGTCCTGGCTCCAAGATCTTCATCCAACCCAAGCGGGGGTTGGCGATCCATAATCCGGTGCTCCAAAGTCTTCCTCCTATCCGGCAAGAAGAGGACATCCGGACCGGCAAACATCTTCTCCAAGCGGCATCTTCTATGTTCTTCCATCCGATGACGACCGGCTCCATCTTGAAGACCTCCAGCGCGGATCCATCCTCTTCTTCCGACGACTAGACGACGAATGACGGTTCCTTTAAGGGACGTCATCCAAGATGGCGTCCCTCGAATTCCGATTGGCTGATAGGATTCTATCAGCCAATCGGAATTAAGGTAGGAATTTTCTGATTGGCTGATGGAATCAGCCAATCAGAATCAAGTTCAATCCGATTGGCCGATCCCATCAGCCAATCAGATTGAGCTCGCATTCTATTGGCTGATCGGAACAGCCAATAGAATGCGAGCTCAATCTGATTGGCTGATTGGATCAGCCAATCGGATTGAACTTGATTCTGATTGGCTGATTCCATCAGCCAATCAGAAAATTCCTACCTTAATTCCGATTGGCTGATAGAATCCTATCAGCCAATCGGAATTCGAGGGACGCCATCTTGGATGACGTCCCTTAAAGGAACCGTCATTCGTCGTCTAGTCGTCGGAAGAAGAGGATGGATCCGCGCTGGAGGTCTTCAAGATGGAGCCGGTCGTCATCGGATGGAAGAACATAGAAGATGCCGCTTGGAGAAGATGTTTGCCGGTCCGGATGTCCTCTTCTTGCCGGATAGGAGGAAGACTTTGGAGCACCGGATTATGGATCGCCAACCCCCGCTTGGGTTGGATGAAGATCTTGGAGCCAGGACGGATCAGTGATACCTGGTGAGGTGAAGACAAGGTAGGAAGATCTTCAGGGGCTTAGTGTTAGGTTTATTTAAGGGGGGTTTGGGTTAGATTAGGGGTATGTGGGTGGTGGGTTGTAATGTTGGGGGGGGGGTATTGTATGTTTTTTTTTACAGGCAAAAGAGCTGAAATTCTTGGGGCATGCCCCGCAAAGGGCCCTGTTCAGGGCTGGTAAGGTAAAAGAGCTTGTAATTTTTGTATTTTAGAATAGGGTAGGGAATTTTTTATTTTGGGGGTCTTTGTTATTTTATTAGGGGGCTTAGAGTAGGTGTAATTAGTTTAAAATTGTTGTAATATTTTTCTTATGTTTGTAAATATTTTTTTATTTTCTGTAACTTAGTTCTTTTTTATTTTTTGTACTTTAGATAGTTTATTTAATTGTATTTATTTGTAGCAATTGTGTTTATTTAATTTATTGATAGTGTAGTGTTAGGTTAATTGTAGGTAATTGTAGGTAGTTTATTTAATTATTTTATTGATAGGGTAGTGTTAGGTTTAATTATAACTTAGGTTAGGATTTATTTTACAGGTCAATTTGTAATTATTTTAACTAGGTAACTATTAAATAGTTCTTAACTATTTAATAGCTATTGTACCTGGTTAAAATAATTACAAAGTTGCCTGTAAAATAAATATTAATCCTAAAATAGCTATAATATAAATGTAATTTATATTGTAGCTATATTATGATTTATTTTACAGGTAAGTATTTAGCTTTAAATAGGAATAAGTTATTTAATAAGAGTTAATTTATTTCGTTAGATGTAAATTATATTTAAGTTAGGGGGGTGTTAGTGTTAGGGTTAGACTTAGCTTTAGGGGTTAATACATTTATTAGAATAGCGGTGAGCTCCGGTCGGCAGATTAGGGGTTAATAATTGAAGTTAGGTGTCGGCGATGTTAGGGAGGGCAGATTAGGGGTTAATACTATTTATGATAGGGTTAGTGAGGCGGATTAGGGGTTAATACATTTATTATAGTAGCGCTCAGGTCCGCTCGGCAGATTAGGGGTTAATAAGTGTAGGTAGGTGTCGGCGACGTTGTGGGGGGCAGATTAGGGGTTAATAAATATAACATAGGGGTCGGCGATGTTAGGGGCAGCAGATTAGGGGTACATAGGGATAACGTAGGTGGCGGCGATTTGCGGTCGGAAGATTAGGGGTTAATTATTTTAAGTAGCTTGCGGCGACGTTGTGGGGGGCAAGTTAGGGGTTAATAAATATAATATAGGGGTCGGCGGGGTTAGGGGCAGCAGATTAGGGGTACATAAGTATAACGTAGGTGGCGGTCGGCAGATTAGGGGTTAAAAATTTTAATCGAGTGGCGGCGATGTGGGGGGACCTCGGTTTAGGGGTACATAGGTAGTTTATGGGTGTTAGTGTACTTTAGGGTACAGTAGTTAAGAGCTTTATAAACCGGCGTTAGCCAGAAAGCTCTTAACTCCTGCTATTTTCAGGCGGCTGGAATCTTGTCGTTAGAGCTCTAACGCTCACTGCAGAAACGACTCTAAATACCAGCGTTAGAAAGATCCCATTGAAAAGATAGGCTACGCAAATGGCGTAGGGGGATCTGCGGTATGGAAAAGTCGCGGCTGAAAAGTGAGCGTTAGACCCTTTAATCACTGACTCCAAATACCAGCGGGCGGCCAAAACCAGCGTTAGGAGCCTCTAACGCTGGTTTTGACGGCTACCGCCGAACTCTAAATCTAGGCCTAAGTTACAAAAAATAAAAAATTAATTATCAAAGCTTTAAACTAATTACACCTAATCTAAGGGCCCTATGAAAATAAAAAAGCCCCCCAAAATAAAAAAAACCCTAGCCTACAATAAACTACAAATAGCCCTTAAAAGGGCCTTTTGCGGGGCATTGCCCCAAAGTAATCAGTTCTTTTACCTGTAAAAAAAAATTATAAATACCCCCCAACAGTAAAATCCACCACCCACACAACCAACCCCCCAAATAAAATACTATCTAAAAAAACCTAAGCTCCCCATTGCCCTGAAAAGGGCATTTGGATGGGCATTGCCCTTAAAAGGGCATTTAGCTCTATTGCAGCCCAAGTCCTAATCTAAAACTAAAACCTACACAATAAACCCTTAAAAAAATCCTAAACACTAACCCCAGAAGATTTACTTACAGTTTTGAAGATCCGACATCCATCCTCCAAGAAGCCGGGAGAAGTCCTCAACGAAGCAGCCAAAGTCTTCATCCAAGCCCGCAGAAGTCTTCACCCAGTCGGCATCTTCTATCTTCATCCATCCGGCGCGGAGCGGCTCCATCTTCAAGACATCCAACGTGGAGCATCCTCTTCTGACGACGACTACCAACGAATGAAGGTTCCTTTAAATGACGTCATTCAAGATGGCGTCCCTTAGATTCTGATTCGCTGATAGAATTCTATCAGCCAATCGGAATTAAGGTTGAAAAAATCCTATTGGCTGTTGCAATCAGGCCAGAGGATTGAGCTTTCATCCTATTGGCTGATCCAATCAGCCAATAGAATGCGAGCTCAATCCTATTGGTTGATTGGATCAGCCAATAGGATGAAAGCTCAATATATAAGCTCAACATAGAAGATGCCGTCTGGGTGAAGACTTCTGCGGGCTTGGATGAAGACTTTGGCCGCTTCATTGAGGACTTCTCCCAGCTTCTTGGAGGGTGGATGTCGGATCTTCAAAACTGTAAGTAAATCTTCTGGGGTTAGTGTAATGATTTTTTTAAGGGTTTATTGGATGGGTTTTAGTTTTAGATTAGGACTTGGGCCGCAATAGAGCTAAATGCCCTTTTAAGGGCAATGCCCATCCAAATGCCCTTTTCAGGGCAATGGGGAGCTTAGGTTTTTTTAGATAGTATTTTAGTTGGGGGGTTGGTTGTGTGGGTGGTGGATTTTACTGTGATATTTGTATTTTTTTTTTACAGGTAAAAGAGCTGATTACTTTGCGGCAATGCCCCGCAAAAGGCCCTTTTTTAAGGGCTATTTGTAGTTTAGTTTAGGCTAGGGTTTTTTATTTTGGGGGGCTTTTTTATTTTCATAGGACCCTTAGATTAGGTGTAATTAGTTTAAAGCTTTGATAATTTATTTTTTATTTTTTGTAACTTAGTGTTTCTTTTTTTGTGTACCTTAGTGTTTGTTATTTTTTGTAAGTTAGGATTTTCTAACTTTGTAATTTTTTAGTGTAGATTTAAATTAGTTGAGTAGGGTTAGTTGTTTAAATATATAATATAGTTAATTTAATTTGTAGTTTATTGTAATTTTAGTTTAAAAGTTAGGTTATATTAATTATTAATTTAATATAGTTTAATGTAATTTTAGTATAATAGTTAGTGTAGATTAAATGAATTAATTTAATATAGTTTAATGTAATTTTATTATAATAGTTAGGGTAGGTTAATTATTAATTTAATATAGTTTAATGTAATTTTATTATAATAGTTAGGGTAGGTTAATTATTAATTTAATATAGTTTAATGTAATTTTATTATAATAGTTAGAATAGGTTAATTATTAGTTAAATGTAGTTTAATTTAAATCTAAAGGTTACAGGTAAGTTTTAATTTATTATAAGCTAGGGATTAGTTAATATTTAATATAAAGTTAGCGTGTTGTTAGGTTTAGGGGTTAATAGGTTAATTTAGTTTATGGCGATGTGGGGGGCTGGCGGTTTAGGGTTTAATACATGTATTTAGTTGCAGTGGGCTCCGGGAGCGGCAGGATAGGGATTAATAACTTTATGTAGGTGGCGACGGTATAGGGGGTGGCAGATTAGGGGTTAATAAGTGTAATATAGGTGGCGGCGGAGTAGGGGGCGGCAGATTAGGGGTTAATAAGTATAATGTAGGTGGCAGTGGACTCCGGTATCGGCGGTTTAGGGGTTAATAACTTTATGTAGGTGGCGGCGGTATAGGGGGTGGCAGATTAGGGGTTAATAAGTACAATGTAGGTGGCGGTGGGCTCTGGGAGTGGCGGTTTAGGGGTTAATAACTTTATTTAGTTGCGGCGGTATAGGGGTTAAACAGTTTAGTATAGTGTGGGTGTTTAGTGACAGTATACAAATAAAGCTGGGAAAAAGCCGAAGAGCAGCGAGATCGATGACTGTTGGCTATCAGCAGTCCTCTGCTCATCGCCCCGTACTTGGTGCGCGGCTTTTTGACAGATTTTTTGTTAAATATGGAGAACGTATTCAGGTCCGCAGCAGCGATGTTAGGCGAGCGTATTGGTGCTGGCGAATGCAGCACAGTTGACGACTTGATAAGTAGGCCCCTATGAGTAAGGCTCAAGGCCGAAACATGTTAGACCTCTATCTCTGATGTCGCTGTTATTTTAATCAATTTATAAATAATTTTTTTGGAATTTTAAGAAGCAGTGCCAGCTTTCGCCTTCCTTTCTATTATATTTATATATATAATATTAAGTTTTGGAACAATATATATATATATATTTATTTAAAAATACAAAGAACATTTTCTTTTAAGTATAAATTATTTATATATTATTACAGTAAATACACAGTAGAACATGTTTAAAAATATTAAAATTTAATAAAAATTATGTTTTATATTTAAATGTATTTGAGTGGAAAGGATTTCAAAGTGTATATACATTTATAAACACATAAATACACATATATACATGTATGCAGACACACACACACACATATACATATATATGTACACACACATATTTAGACATATATATATATATATATATATATATATATATATATATATATACACACTGTACATACATAGGAACACACGCATTATAGTCCTTTCCATTCAAATACCTTGTCAGATACCATGGCCTCTATTTATCAAGGTCTGGCGGACCTGATCCGACAGTGCGGATCAGGTCCGCCAGACCTTGCTGAATACGGAGAGCAATACGCTCTCCGTATTCAGCATTGCACCAACAGCTAACAAGAGCTGCTGGTGCAACGCAGCCCCCTGCTGTCTCGCGGCCAATCGGCCACCAGCAGGGAACTGTCAATCAACCCGATCTGAAGACTCGCCAGAAACACGGGCCCACAAGCTCCCTACAGAGCTTGTTAAATGGGCCCCCATATACCTTATAAAAAAATAATATTACTATTTATATGAATGATTTTTATTAGTAATTGTATATATGAGTGTTACATATGAGTGCAAACTTTTTTTTTACACTTACATTTTATGTGATATTTTCACTTGCGCTACTTTTGTTCTGCAAAAGGTATTGCTTATCGCAATCAGCGCTAACTTTAGCATGTCACTTGTAATCTAGCCCATACAGCGCTGCAGTTATATGTACAAATTTCTACTTCTCTTTAAGAAATAATTCCATGAGAATGCAGAAAATTTGATAACTGAAGTAAACTGGAAACTTTTTCAAAACGTTATGCTCTGCCTGAATCATAAAATAAACATGTTTGGTTTCAAGTCACTTTAAGTCAATTATAGTTTATGATTTGCTCTCAAAATCTATCCTTGCTATCTTTTATTTCTGAGAAACACATTACCAGCAACAATTTCTTTAAGATGCACATGTTATCTCACCAAAACTATTACAAAAAACATTATTGTATCTTTTTTATTTTTTGCTTATTTATTCTTCATATCAGGATATCCAGCTAGAGTATTCCATTTACAATGATTCAAAGACTTGACATTCTCTAACACAGTACATCTGAATTTAGACCTAGTAGTTTCACACTGTTTGCACATTGGAAGGACAGTATCCATCACACATGCTAGTGTGTTGTGCATTTGATATTTATGAAAAAGTTATATTTGGAGGCAAAGGTCACATTTCATTTTAAAACCTGCATTCATTTTTGTATACTGTACTCTCGCAATGTTGTTACTTTTACCACTTCACTGTGTTATTTATTGCACTTGAGTCTCTCTTTGCGCTTTTTTCTTTTTCAGAGTGAAAGTTTTTGCCCTACTTCATTTGGTGTGAAGGATCCATTTGGTAAACAAGCAGCAGAGGACTATAGTGATTTATGGACTGACATCTTTTGGGAAAGTGGTAAAACGTTTTTGTTATTCCATTTGTTTTAATATTGATTTGTGTGTATTCTGTTTTGATTACCCTATAATTGCATACAGGGATTTGATTTATTTATCTAACATTTGTTGGATACCACACATGTTTGTTGTAAAAATTGATAAACAGAATTGACATTAGCGATTTTATTATAATTTTAAGAGGGAGTTAGCGCCACTTTTATTTATTTTTTGGTGGGTTAGTATTTTGGATCTTTTTTATAAATAGGCAGCATGACTACCCTGTTAGATAATATTGAAACCCCAGAGACCTTTGGGGACTATAGTGCTAGGAATAATAGGAAAAGGGATTTAGATCTTACTAATGACATTTTAAATTCTACTAACAATAGTATAGAATCACCCGATTTGCTTTTTAAAAAATTAGAGAAGTTATTACAACAGGATACACGTGAATGGCAGGATTTAATACTGTTAGATAATTATGTACTTCATAATGTGGTTCCAAGGGGCCTTCGTATTTTTAAATATCCTGCTTTTGACTTGGAAGATGTGGAATATACTAGCGAATGGGAGGAGGCTTTACAGGAGTGTTCTCTTAAACTAATCAAAGTTCTAATCAAATATAGAGAGTTCAAGTTAAATAGGATTAAAAAGGATCTGGATGAAATACTTCCCAAAATACAGGTTTTTAAAAATGAGGAGAAATGGGTGACTAGGAATAATAGCATCCAAAATAGAATTAAACAATTAGAATTAGAACTGAAGAGGAGTAAACAACAAAAATTAACTAGGGATATACAAGATTTTAAGGAGGATAAAGTTTACAATTTTAAAAAGAAAACTGAAAATATGCGATTAATAAATAGAGGTAAAAACCCCCAGGGAAATGATTTTAAAAGAGGAGGTAACACTCAAATAGGTATTCATTATCAACATACTGAGGAAAAACCTGAAGGAGGTATGAATAGAAATGAAGTAGGTTTTAATAACAACAATAGGATAGTTCCGCCAACTAATAGAACATATGTGGATAATTATAATCACAATAAGAGTGGGAACCATAGAAGACCCTTTAATGATAACACTAATAGGCAGGTTTGGATGAATAAACATTATGAATATCCAAATAATAATCATAATAGTTATGGCAATCATGAACAATGGAAGGGAAGAAGGGAGGATAGAGATGGCCCACCTAACTTTAATAGGAGGGACAATCACAGAGAAAATTTAATTGGTCCCAACATTAGTACATCGAATAGATTTGAAGTGCTTAATCAATTTCAAAATGAATCAAGCTGGTCTACTTTGGGGGCTCGCCCCAAATCTGACTATCAAGAATATAACCATAGATCAGAGAATAATGAATGGAGAAATAGTCAAAGACATGAGGGGAATATCAACCATCAGAACCATTTTTTAGGGAAAACAACTTTGCCCCACAATCCGAGACTAGAACCAGAACTGAGGCACACACAACAAGGAGCGTGGGAGACCAGACAAAGACAAAACAAAAGAGGTTTAGAACAAGGAGAGGAAAGAGAGGAGGGACAAGAGCTACAACAACCAAACAGAAGGCAGAGACGAGAAGAAGACAGGAATTAGATATCTTTAATTTGGCTAATTTAGAATTAGATGCGAATGATATCAAACTTTTAAACAAAGGTCTTAATTTTTCACCTAAAACATTACCTAATGATTTTGAAGTGTTTATCGACATCCAGAAATTTGTTAGAAAGTTAGTTTTAAAAAGATTTTATGCTAAAAAGGAATGTAATTTGAAATCAACCGTTAACAAAGATCATTTAGAAGGGAAAGATATAGAAACTTTGTCCATTCTGAAATCCCTAGAAGATATGGGTGTGAATGGCCAGGATGTTAATGAGAGTATCAATACAATAGAGGAATTGCTAAATATTTCTATATACGAGGAAGAATCTACGATTAAGCATAGTAATCTGAAAAGACCTTCCACATTTTATCCAGTTGGGACACAGGGTGATCAAATTCCAGTTTTTACAAAAATGGTTATGGAAGAAGTATTTAATTTATTTCACAAGAAAAGGAAGAATTTAGTTAATAAGTACAATGATAATTTAACCTCCCAGGAGAGAAATTCTCTTAAGAAATTGATGGATAATAAAGATATCATTTTTAGGGCAGCAGATAAGGGGGGTGGGATTGTCATACAGAAGAGGGAAGACTATTTAGCTGAAGCTTACAATCTACTAAAAGACACAGATACTTATCAAATTATTAATGGGAATCCAACTAAACAATATCAGAATAAGCTAAATAAAATATTAGTGTTAGCAAAAACAGAAGGAGTCCTTGATAACGATGAGTTTAGATACCTACAGGAGAATGAACCTAGGATCCCAATTTTCTATCACCTGCCAAAGGTGCATAAGGATATACTAAAGCCACCTGGGAGGCCTATAATCTCAGGGATTGATTCCCTGAGTGACAAAGTCTCAAAATATATTGATTTTTACTTACAACCAATTGTTAAAAATACTAAATCATATATCAAGGACACCACACAAACCATCAATATATTTGAAGGCTTAGATTGGAAAGAAAGTTACTGTTGGGTAACTTTAGACGTGTCAGCGCTTTACACCTCAATCCCCCATGAGAAAGGATTGAAGGCCCTTGAAATGGAACTGTTGAACTGGAAATTTTCAATAGAACAATTGAATTTTATCCTTGATTGCACGAGATTCATTTTAGAGCACAATTATTTTAGTTTTGAAAATGTGTTTTATAGACAGGTCAAAGGAACAGCGATGGGGACTACATTTGCCCCATCGTATGCTAATATTTATATGCACAGATTTGAAATTGAGAAGGTATGGAACAATAATCCTTTTATAAATAATATTATAAAATATTATCGTTATATAGATGACGTAATTATCCTCTGGGATGGTGACGAATCATTGATAAATCATTTTCTACTACATATGAACAATAATGATTTTAATTTAAATTTTACAGGTAAACACTCAAGAACAAGAATAGAATTTTTAGACCTTTGGTTATATGTAGAGGACAACTTAAAAACAGCGGTGAGTAATTTTAGTAAACCAACAGATAGAAATAGTTACATAGACAATGGAAGTGCACACCTTAAAAGGTGGAAAGATAATGTGCCATATGGACAGTTCTTAAGACTCAGACGCAACTGTACGGATATAGAGATGTTTAAAAGAGAGGCTGAAAATATGAGGACTAAATTCAGAGAAAAGGGCTATAACAGAAATACAATAGAACTAGCATACAATAGGGCGCAGGAAGCAGATAGAGATTCCATCCTAAAACCTAAAAGTAATAAATCAATTCAAGACAATAAGGATACTTTAAGGTTTATTACTACCTATAATGAGGGTCATAAAATTATTAAAAATGTTATTAAAAAACATTGGGGTGTTCTTAAGACTGACCCTGTTTTGGCTCCTATTCTGACAGAAGAACCTGTGTTCACCTTTAAGAAAGGGAGAAGTTTGAAAAACCTTCTAGCTCCCAGTAAATTGAGGAAGTTTGAAACAACAGAAATCAATAGAAAAAGCAATTGGCTGAGTCTAAAACCAGGCACATACAAGTGTGGGAAGAAAATCTGCA
Source organism: Bombina bombina (assembly GCF_027579735.1). NCBI lineage: Eukaryota > Metazoa > Chordata > Amphibia > Anura > Bombinatoridae > Bombina > Bombina bombina. Next base: position 753,415,915 of record NC_069501.1, on the reverse strand, counting down.
GTATGTGCAAACATATCAATAAGGATAATCAATTTAAAGATAGCGATGGCATTAAGTCTTTTAATATTAAGAGTAGATGTACATGTGACACCACTTATGTAGTGTACCTCTTAACCTGTGGGTGTAACAAAATCTACGTAGGGCGCACTAAAAGGAAGATAAGAAGTAGACTGACAGAACATTTATACAATATAAAAGAAAAAGTCGATAATCACAGTGTACCAATACATTTTGCAGAACACCATGGGGGAGACCCTAGGTCTCTTAGAATACAAGCAATTGATTGGATACCTAACAGTTGTAGTAATAGGTTGATGAGCCTAAGGAAGCAAGAAACTTTTTGGATACAAAAACTTAATAGCTTACATCCAAAAGGATTGAATATAGATATCGACATAGCAGCTTTTATGTGATTTGTTCTAAATAGATTTAGGGTTCCTTAGTAGCACCTTTTGTATAATTTTTTCTATTTTTCCTTTTCATTTCTCCTCATTTTTAAATAAAGTTTTAAATAAAGTTTAAATAACCTCCAATTATTACATTTTAAATATAAAATGAATTTCTTAATAATATAGTGTTAGGTAATAATCATATTTTTAATACATACAATACAGTTTAAATGTTATCCCCAGAATGTTTTTCATGTATAGATAAATTTTGATTAACTTGCAGGGATTCAATTTCTTAATATGTGCATAAAACAGTTTGTATTAATTTTAAGTATTAATTTTACACATATCTCTTATAAAATTTTACCTAGTTAAGGGATTTTAATATTATTGCTACATACTTATGTTTTAGGATATTTATATTTGGTGCTAATTAATTGTTGTTTGCGGCATGTATTAATTTTAGATTTGTTGTTATTAAACCGTATATCTTTGTTATCAGGAAAAGTAACATAGCATTATGGATTTGGTCTCTAGGACCCAGAGCATATACTTTTTACCTGTAGAACATAGAGGAAATTTTAACCAATAGGATCTGCTATGAGGGTTTATATTGTGACGGATATCGCATACACCCAGCATTTGACTCTTCATCCTCTTGAGAAAGTCTGCACGATAGCAGAAGAAACGCGTAGAGGTATCATAGGATTGTACTTTGGCTCTTCAGAGGAGCCGTAGTTCTAGGAATAGAACGCTTTTTGTTTTTTGGACATTCAGGGCTACCATAGCCCCAGGAACAAAGATTTCCCATACACTGACAGTTCCGGTGAACAGCGGAAGGGAACGGACATTGGGGAAAAAAAGAAAAAAAGACAACTAGGCTGTGAAAACAGACCGGAGCAGCTGAGTATTTGGATATTTTACCCTAAAGGAGAAAGCTGTGTTTTTAAACTGCTGTATTATTAATAAAACATTGTAAGTGCATATTTTTAAGAGCAGCAGCGTTTGTGTTATTTATTGCACTTGAGTCTCTCTTTGCGCTTTTTTCTTTTTCAGAGTGAAAGTTTTTGCCCTACTTCATTTGGTGTGAAGGATCCATTTGGTAAACAAGCAGCAGAGGACTATAGTGATTTATGGACTGACATCTTTTGGGAAAGTGGTAAAACGTTTTTGTTATTCCATTTGTTTTAATATTGATTTGTGTGTATTCTGTTTTGATTACCCTATAATTGCATACAGGGATTTGATTTATTTATCTAACATTTGTTGGATACCACACATGTTTGTTGTAAAAATTGATAAACAGAATTGACATTAGCGATTTTATTATAATTTTAAGAGGGAGTTAGCGCCACTTTTATTTATTTTTTGGTGGGTAAGAGTTGCAGTGCGTTGCTTGTAAATGTATCATAAATACAGAAAACAGCAACAAATTTAATTAAAAAAGACTTTTATTCACAAGTCGGGTCTTAAGTCATGTATGATTTTCAGTGCAATACTGCAATGAGATGTATTGAGAAGTAATAATGGGAATTGCCAGTGATACCTTTGCAATGTGCACTGAAGCAAAGTGTTGTACTCTGTTGAAAATGTAACAGCAAAAGTTGTGTTACTGTGAAATAACTAGAGTATATAGTGAAATAATGGTATGATTGATACATCTCCGTTCTCTTATATACATAAAGCAAAATAGGGCACATCCTTAGATTTAAAAGGATATATATATATATATATATATATATATATATATATATATATATATATATATATATATATTCATATTTGAATGCATAGTAAATATCAGCATTTAAGAACTACATAGTAAAAGATCCACATTACAAATACAATATTGCATAAGCATTATAAATGTAATTTTGCTAAAATTAATGTAGTGGGTTTGATATTTCCATTATATAATTAGTGTACATTTCATAGTATTTTTGTTTGTTTTTAACTCTGCTTATACCTTTAAATACTCAACAAATGCTAGATAGAATTATACACTCACCATCCACTTTATAAGGTACACCTGTTCAATTGATTGGTAACACAAATTGCTATTCAGCCAATCACATGGCAGCAACTCAATGCATTTAGGCATCTAGACGTGGTGAAGACGACTTGCTGAAGTTCAAACCAAGCATCAGAATGGGGAAGAAAGGGGATTTAAGTGACTTTGAATGTGACATAGTTGTTGGTGCCAGACAGGCTGGTCTAAGTATTTCAGAAACTGCTGATCTACTGGGATTTTCATGCACATCCATCTCTAGGGTTTACAGAGAATGGTCCGAAAAAGAGAAAATATCCAGTGAGTGGCAGTGTGGACGACAATACCTTATTGATCTCAGAGGGCAGAGGAGAATGGGCAGACTGGTTCGAGATGATAGAAAGGCAACAATAACTAAAAAAACCACTTGTTACAACCAAGGTATGCAGAATACCATCTCTGGTTTGACGTGTTGTGCAGTTTATGCTAGTTTTTTAGCAAAAATAAATGAAAGCAGGAGATGCACTATTTAGAATCATCTATTTAACATTTCTGTATATTATATGTTGTTGTTCGTCCAGTGTATGATAAATACCTTTTTAATAAATTATTCAATAAAAGTTAAATTTTATTAGCTACTCCCTCCTCCCTATCCATCTTCATATGGTAATTGCAGTCTCTTATTTCAGTGTGCCACATAATACCTTTCTTTCTTCTCTATTTTATTCTTTTGGACTTTTTATCACCATTTCCTGTCCCCTACCAGTGATAATCAACCTAATTTTTTTTTAAAAAATTGCACTCTCAACTCCATAAGAAATAAATAGGAGAAATCTGAAACCTGAAATGTTCTTCATGCACACTATACTTACCTAGGTACCCCTAAAACATTTTTAGAACTAAGACACAAACCCATCCATTATAAATTTACCCTAAAAGTGGAACTTTCAGCGATCTTGATCATTACATTAGGACTTAAGTTCTAAGTCTATGGAACAAGAATGTATATACAGTATGTATACACTGTCGCCTTTTATCATTGCACAAGCAGTTCTGGTGAACTGCTTGTGCAATGCTGCCCCCTGCAGATTCACGCTAGCAGGGGGTGTCAATCAACCCGATTGTATTTGATTGGGCGGATTGATGTCCGTCGCCTCAGAGTTCTTAACTCAGGTTTCCGGCAAACCTGAAGGCTCGTGCGGAAACAGTCACATTCAGGGCCATTTGGCCCTTGTCAAATTGGCCCCTTAGGGTTTTTCCCCACTTTTGTTGCTCCATTGACCTCTGTGCGGGAATCCGTTAATGCAATATTCTAAGTTTGTTTTTTTGCGCTCGTTGAATATGCGGGAAAATGAAAAACGGTTTACTTTCAACTCATAAACTGAGCACAACCCGATGAGCACAAAAAGCTTACTTCTAGCATAGTTAACCCTCGAGCAGGAGCGCTAAATAGCACTTCACTCATAATCTGGCCCTTTATGAGCAAAACATATTTTGTTGTGGTTCTTGAAAGACATTTTTTGCCGACATTATCATTCTTTTATTTTATCATAGCAATTTACATCAATAATAAATATCAATAACAAATACAAAATGAAGTACAATTATTATCCATCCAATGAAGAATTTCATTATTTTATTCTGATATTATTAAAAAAAAAACTTTTAAACAATTGCTTGAAAGTAATTATGAACATATGTTTTTCTTAAGAAATTATTACAATAGGTTCTCCATTTTTTAGTTCCCAAGCAATACTTATGATCATAGCAATGATGTAAAACCTGTATTCATGCTATAATAGTTCTCATAGCTGAAAAATAATAGGGATTTCAATTCCTTCAATTATGTTACATTCCATGAAATGATTCTATTCTGAATGACTAGAATCCTGCTCCTCTTTGGTTGAAGCATCATTAAACTGACTTACTCTTCCAAATAGAATTTATATGCTGTAGTTTTCATTTAAAAAGTCATTTTCACCCCTGAGAATTTTAATCCACAATTTCAAAATTCACTGCCTGTGTCTCAAGGTAATGGGATTTGAACCACTTACTGAGATTCTTATTCCCATCAAGAACAGTCATGCTTTCATTGGTGATTTTTTTTTTTTTAAACCTAAACATTGTTACATTAAGAGAAAACCATTACATACTTGAATAGATCTGGTTCCTATTTCCCGATTGGAACATTTTTTATAATATGTTTTTCCTGTGCAAAATAAATTGTTGACTACTAATTCTATTTCTTTTTTAACAATTTTAAATACATTTCTGTAGTTAATGAAATAAAATCAAAGAAGACAAAACATGTCACATCATGTTATAACTTTATTACACGTATATAAAAATATTGTTTTCTCTTATAATTACAGTTCAAAGGAAAAATTATTTTCTTTTATGATAGTCACAAATAAATATAAATGTCTAGAGTATGATAATTGAATTTTGAAGTTAATTGCTTTTTCTTACAAGCAAAAAACATAACTTTCCTTTAATGGTGTTTGATAATGCTTAAAGTGTAAAGTATTGCAGGATCCTAATGAAATTATGTACATGACAATCTGGATTTAAAGTGAGCCTTTTTTTTTTTTCTCTTCAAAATCCAAGCACAATCTGCATGTCACTTAAAGCAAAATTGGTATGAATTGAAAAACAAATTTGAGACTAGCTTGTCAAAATGACTCCAGGTGGTATAAACCGTGTTTTGATAGCAAAGCTTAGTTTCTTCATTAAAGGGACACTGAACCCAATTTTTTTCTTTCGTGATTCATATAGAGCATGAAATTTTAAGCAACTTTCTAATTTACTCCTATTATCAAATTTTGTTCATTCTCTTGGTATCTTTATTTGAAATGCATGAATGTAAGTTTAGATGCTGGCCCATTTTTGGTGAACAACCTGGTTTGCTCTTGCTGATTGGTGGATAAATTCATCCACTAATAAAAAAAGTGCTGTCCAGAGTCTGAATTAAAAAAAAGCCTAGATGCCTTCTTTTTCAAATAAAGATAGCAAGAGAACAAAGAAAAATTGATAATAGGAGAAAATTAGAAAGTTGCTTAAAATTGCATGCTCTATCTGAATCACAAAAGGAAAAATTTGGATTCAGTGTCCCTTTAATCAGCATTTTTGTGTGCCATGGAAATGTGAGTATATATTAAAGGGATAGACAACACCAGAATGTGTGTTGTTTTAAAAGATAGATAATCCCTTAATTATCAATTCCCCAGTTTTGCATAACCAACACAGTTATAATTATACACGTTTTACCTCTGTAATTACCTTGTAGCTAAGCCTCAGCAGACTGCCCCCTTATTTCAGTTCTTTTGACAGACTTGCATTTTAGCCAATCAGATCTGTCTCCATGGTAAATTCACGTGCATGAGCTCAATGTTATCTATATGAAACACGTGAACTAATGCCCTCTAGTGGTGAAAAACTATCAAAATGCATTTAGATTACAGGGAGTGCAGAATTATTAGGCAAATGAGTATTTTGACCACATCATCCTCTTTATGCATGTTGTCTTACTCCAAGCTGTATAGGTTCGAAAGCCTACTACCAATTAAGCATATTAGGTGATGTGCATCTCTGTAATGAGAAGGGGTGTGGTCTAATGACATCAACACCCTATATCAGGTGTGCATAATTATTAGGCAACTTCCTTTCCTTTGGCAAAATGGGTCAAAAGAAGGACTTGACAGGCTCAGAAAAGTCAAAAATAGTGAGATATCTTGCAGAGGGATGCAGCACTCTTAAAATTGCAAAGCTTCTGAAGCGTGATCATCGAACAATCAAGCGTTTCATTCAAAATAGTCAACAGGGTCGCAAGAAGCGTGTGGAAAAACCAAGGCGCAAAATAACTGCCCATGAACTGAGAAAAGTCAAGCGTGCAGCTGCCAAGATGCCACTTGCCACCAGTTTGGCCATATTTCAGAGCTGCAACATCACTGGAGTGCCCAAAAGCACAAGGTGTGCAATACTCAGAGACATGGCCAAGGTAAGAAAGGCTGAAAGACGACCACCACTGAACAAGACACACAAGCTGAAACGTCAAGACTGGGCCAAGAAATATCTCAAGACTGATTTTTCTAAGGTTTTATGGACTGATGAAATGAGAGTGAGTCTTGATGGGCCAGATGGATGGGCCCGTGGCTGGATTGGTAAAGGGCAGAGAGCTCCAGTCTGACTCAGACGCCAGCAAGGTAGAGGTGGAGTACTGGTTTGGGCTGGTATCATCAAAGATGAGCTTGTGGGGCCTTTTCGGGTTGAGGATGGAGTCAAGCTCAACTCCCAGTCCTACTGCCAGTTTCTGGAAGACACCTTCTTCAAGCAGTGGTACAGGACATGCATGATTTTCATGCAGGACAATGCTCCATCACACGCGTCCAAGTACTCCACAGCGTGGCTGGCAAGAAAGGGTATAAAAGAAGAAAATCTAATGACATGGCCTCCTTGTTCACCTGATCTGAACCCCATTGAGAACCTGTGGTCCATCATCTAATGTGAGATTTACAAGGAGGGAAAACAGTACACCTCTCTGAACAGTGTCTGGGAGGCTGTGGTTGCTGCTGCACGCAATGTTGATGGTGAACAGATCAAAACACTGACAGAATCCATGGATGGCAGGCTTTTGAGTGTCCTTGCAAAGAAAGGTGGCTATATTGGTCACTGATTTGTTTTTGTTTTGTTTTTGAATGTCAGAAATGTATATTTGTGAATGTTGAGATGTTATATTGGTTTCACTGGTAAAAATAAATAATTGAAATGGGTATATATTTGTTTTTTGTTAAGTTGCCTAATAATTATGCACAGTAATAGTCACCTGCACACACAGATATCGCGCTAAAATAGCTATAACTAAAAACAAACTAAAAACTACTTCCAAAACTATTCAGCTTTGATATTAATGAGTTTTTTGGGTTCATTGAGAACATGGTTGTTGTTCAATAATAAAATTAATCCTCAAAAATACAACTTGCCTAATAATTCTGCACTCCCTGTAGAGGCGGCCTTCAAGGTCTAAGAAATTAGCATATGAACCTCCTAGGTTTAGCTTTCAACTAAGAATACCAAGAGAACAAAGCAAGATTGGTGATAAAAGTAAATTGGAAAGTTGTTTAAAATGACATGCCCTATTTGAAACATGAAAAAAAAATTGGACTTGACTGTCCCTTTAAATGTATTATTTAATACAGTTAGAAAATCCATAGTCCAAGTGAAGGAAAAAGATTTCCCCTGTAATTCTTGTGACCAATCATTATTTTCTTTGGCATACCCTTATCTGTGTTTAAAGGGACAGTAATGTAAAAATTAAAGTTTCATATTTCAGATTTAGAATTAAATTTTAATCAACTTTCCAATTTAATTCTATTATCAAATTTGTTTTGTTCTTTTGGTATCCTTTTTTGAAGGGTAAACCTAGAAGCTTAGGAGTGTGCACGTGTCTATAGCAGTCTAAGGCAGTAGTGTTTGCTACAATGAATAACATTGCTATAAACATTGTTACAAACACTTCTGACAAATAGCTAAAGATAAGTGTTTTCCTGGGATCACCTATAATTATTTTTTAACAAATGATTCCAAAAGAACTAAGCAAAATTAATAATATAAGTAAATTGGAAAGCTGTTTGCAATTGTACACTCTGTCCAATTCCTTTAAGTTTAATTTTTCTTTATTGTCCCTTTAAATAAAATTGATATTAAATGGTGCAATCAACCTTGCAAATTATGGGTCAGATTACAAGTGGAGTGGCATTTTGCGTTTTCGCTATAGTGAAAACTCCGCTAGAATTAAGATTTTTGCACTAGTCAGTTTGTGTTGGTATTACAAGTTCCTAAAAAATATTTTGCGCTATCGGTAACCAGACTAGGGTAAAAATTGGAACTTATCGCGTGTGCATTCAAGTATTCCCCCTTAGAAGTTAAAGGAGAAAAAAAAGTGGAAAAAAACACCCCACTCTCGACATCATCACATATTCTCATTAGCGCTAACCCAACATAAAAGTATGAATATTTTATATTCAAATGTTCTTTAACATGTTTGTTTGTAATATGCGCATACCTGATCACATACTGTAATATGCGCAAACATGATCGCATACTGTAATATGCGCAAACATGATCGCATACTGTAATATGAGAATACCGGACATGAAAATATAAATATTGCATAAATATGCTTTAACATGTTTTCATCTACCTAACTGCAAAGGTAGATGTCTATATATGTATACATATGTATTTATATGTGTATATACATCGGTAAATACATATATACATATATAAATACATTATAATACATATGCACACATGTGTATATATATATATTTATATATATATACACATACATATATGCATGTACATCTTTATACATGTATATGTATGTATCTCAATGTTCAAGCCCTTTGGCGTTTTTTTTTTTTTTTTTTGTTCTATCATCTGAGATCCCATATCTTTGAGCCCTTATAACCTTTTGTGCAAAATATTTATTTGTAATAATTTTTATTAGATGGTGTTATTATGAGTGTAATTGTACTTTGTAATGTATTTTAGAAGTGTTTTATGTTACTTTTTAAACAGTTAACCACAGCTCTGAAATTCCAGCTGAACTTGTAATAACGCAAATAAAATGGAGTTTTAACGATTACGAAATCGTTTGCCCTCCACTTGTAATCTAGCCCTATATATTTGTAAGCTACAGAATCGGGATGTACTTTACAAATAAATAGTAACAACAATAATACAATTATAAAGAGGATACGCATCCTATATTCATTAAAGTGACTAATATAAAATTGTGTTTCAAAATTGACAACTATGGCAAAAATGTTATCTACCTAACTAATTATGTATTTCTAAAATTAAATTAAAACTATCCAAAAGCATTGAGCTAACATGAACTCTATAGCATATATGGTTTTACTTTTGTGTGCAAGTGAACATTATAATGAATAACAACCATCTAAGATTTTTGGTGAGAATGTAACCAATCCAATATGCTAAGGCTAGCCACACATCGATACACATTGTGAACTGCTTGTGCAATGCCGCCCCCTGCAGATTTGCGGACAATGGGCCGCTAGCAGGGGGTGTCAATCAGCTTGATCGTATAGGATCGGGCGGATTGATGTCCGCAGCCTCAGAGCAGGCGGACAAGTTATGGAGCAGCGGTCTTTAGACCGCTTCTTCATAACTGCTGTTTCCGGCGAGCTTGGAAGCTCGCACGGGAACAGGGGCATCAAGCTCCATTTGGACCTTGATAATTCGGCCCCTATGAAGTAATGAGGTGAGGCACTGTGAAGCTTATTTGTATATCTTTACCTATGAACCACAGATCCATTTGAATTACTGATAGCGTTTTGTGTAGGAAAATGGGTACATTTGCTATACAATGATATAGTGTGTGCTGCTTTACTCGAAGTGTGGTTTCTTTTCTACAATATGTAGTAAATTATTTCAGATAATCTCAGCAACCTAGCAGATTATCCATTTAAATTGTTTTCTATGTGTCTTATGCTTAATTTGAAGCCACTCATATGTTGTCAGTTTACTTGGAAGAGCGGTCTACATAATATCATGAAGTCAGTCTTATTGACTGTCTTATTAATATGTACATATCCATGGGTTTTAATATATTTCATTTAATTTATAGCAAAGAAGACTGTAAATCAGGGGTGTAAAACTTGCAACCTATTTCTTTGCGGCCCACGACGTCTCTGTGATAAATAATAATTTTAATTTGCTTATTACTTAAAGAGTGAGCGAGCGTGCTTACTGTTAGAGTTGCGCATGCGTGCAACCTCCATTCAGCTTTCCATTACAATGACTGTATCACTTTGTTACGGAATTGCAATTCACTTGTTCTATAGTAAGCCACATTGTTATTAAAAAAATATAGAGAAACACAGATAAGTGCATAAGGATTTATTTGACACATGCAGCACTTCTTTATATCTTCCTTACTATGGCAGCACTGATTTCATTCATCATTTCAGTTAATCAGTTAATTCATCAGTTAATTTTCTCTTTAACTAAAATCACATACTTTATATTTGACAAATAAAATTTTATATATATATTTATTTTATCTGGGAGAGCAACCAGATGGAGTGTGTCTGTCACCTTCTTTAAAGTGTAAGAGCGCATTTCATCAAGCCAGAGTAAGTTACTTAGGAGTTACAGAACACAGACTTTTGAAATGTATACAGTTATAGCAAATGCCACTGCTCTGTTAAAGGGACATAAAACCCAATTTTTTTCTGTCATGATTTAGAAAGAGCATGCAATTTTAAACAGCTTTCTAATTTACTTCTATTATCTAATTTGCTTTAATCTCTTGATATACTTTGGTGAAAAGCATATCTAGATAGGCTAAGTAACTGCTAATTGGTTGCTGCACATAGATGCCTCGCGTGATTGGCTCACCCATATGCATTGATATTTCTTCAACAAAGGATATCTAAAGAATGAAGCAAATTAGATAATAGAAGTAAATTGGAATGTTGTTTAAAATTGTATTCTCTACTTGAATCATAGAAGAACATTTTTGGGTTTAGTGTCCCTTTAAGCAATGGCAAGATATGAATGTAGTGTGAGTTACACTTGTATGGAAAATGGCCCATGACTCAAATGAATTTGACACCCCTGCTGTAAATGGTGCATTTTTATTTGATGAGCTAAGCCAAAAATGAGTCTTACTTTTATACTTTATGTATATTATGACAATATAGATGTATATACTGTATATACTCCACATACATCTCCATTTTCCTAGTATAATAGTCTAATTAGAAGAATCATAGGTAAATTATAGATAGCCAGCAATATGCTAAAGGGACATAAAAGTGTGTGTGGGGGGGGACATGTTACAAAATTATATTATTATACTGTGGCTTGCATATTACCATGGGGTTGATCACAATCTTGCTGATATTTTTGGCCCATATTAAGTTTTGAACTTTGCCCGATAACGTGCTAGATATTGGAGCCCTATTATCGTTCCCGCTAACGCGTTAACTCCACTACACGTTTTAGTTATTGCGTGTGTGGGGCAATGTGTATTACAAGTTAAAAGTTTTCCCTCAGGCCCTAGCCCGATGCGTGCAAAACCCAAAGCTAGAATATCGCAACCGTGATAATGTATTCCCCCATAGATTTTAAAGGAGCGCAAAAAGTGGGAAAAAACACACGCTACTCAATTGCAAACCTGATTGCATTTTTTTAAATGCAATAACCTAACATGAAAATATTAATATTTAACATTCCAATGTTCTTCACATAGCAGAATATGTTCTATTTATTCATAAATACATATTTTTACATATATCTGATAGTAGTTTGGTAAAATTTAGGTATATATACATATATATCTACATATGTATGTGTTTAGAAGTGTATACATACAGTATATAAATACATACATACACATATAGATACATATATATATATATATACATATACACACACACACACACATATATATGTCACACACATATACATGTACATTTATGTATCTCTATGTTAAACCCCTTTGCAGCCCAGAAACCTCATGTGTTTGAGCCCTTATAACTTTTTATTGCATTTTTTAAAAAATAATTGTTATTAGATGGTGTTATTATGAGTGTAGCTGCACTTTTAAATGTAATTTTTATGTGTTTTCTGCCACTTTGTATTTGAGTGTAACAATTAGCCTATGCTCTGAATTCGTGCTAGCCTGGCACGCGTTAATTTCAATTGACCTCAACCTGTAATATGATTGCTATTTCTGACACGCGCAAATAGCCGCGATAAACCCAATATCACTCAAGCGGGACAATTAGTGAGCCACTTGTAATGTAGCCCAATGTCAGCATGGATATCTAATGATCACAATCTTTTACTAATAATAGATAATGTTTCACAGATAGCACAATTTAAAAACATGTTTTTGATTTTGTCATTTACAATGTTAAATACCAATAACATAACAATTGAAAACACAACGGCCATTTCACAGGTTTAGATATTACATTAAAAATGTTTTGACTGATCACTGTGTACATTGTGTATTGCTAATAATAAGTGACATGTGTGAAATGAAAGGGACATTGTACTCAAAAATGTTATTTTCTTGCTGGAGTTTATGTAATTGTTTGCAAACAGTTCCTTTAACTTTCCTTTGTTATATAAAAATAGCAATTTTTCCTTGTTGAAACCACCACCTATACTAAAAATATAAAGTAAACAGGAGACAATAGTGCTGATTAACCTCCCAGTGGGGGGTGGGGGGGGGGGTGAGGAGAGAGAAATATTTTTCTTCCTGATAGAGCTGGTTTTGCTCAATGGACCACCAGCCATAGTTAGCATTTCAATACCTATTAGGCTCTGTGTATAGACAGAGATAACCTAAACAGGTCTGCTTTACCTGCAGGCTCAGTCTATTTAAGGCCAGATTACAAGTGGAGTGGTATTTAATGCTCCCACTCATAAGCTAACTCCACTTGAAGTAAGCTTTTTGCACAAGTTGGGTAGCGCTCATATTACAAGGTGAAAGTAAAGAGATTTTGCTTGCATGCTAACCCAAAATGCACAAAAAGCTGAACTTCAAATATCACATGCACGTTAACGTATTCCCCCCTAGAAGTCAATGGAGCAAAAAAATAGTGGAAAAAACACCCTACCCACATACAAACTTGATTGAATATACTCAAGTGTGCTACCCGACATGAAAATATGAATATTTCACATTCCAATGTTCTTCACACAGCAGAATATGTTCTAGTGATTATTAAATATATATTTCTACATGTCTGATAGTATTTTGGTACAATACATATCTATATATATATCTCAAAACAGAATGCACCTGTCATGGTTGATTAAATATTTCCTACCTGTTCTATGTTAAATTTTGCATATATTATGTATTAATGTTGTTTTTGTATTTTATTGTACCCTATTGTATCAATGCAATGTTTTGTGGACCCAGGACATACTTGAAAACGAGAGAAATCTCAATGTATCCTTCCTGGTAAAATATTTTATAAATAAATATATATAAACACATGATTATATATAGGTATATACAGATATATAGAAATATCTATTAAGAAATACATAGAACATATTCTTCTATGTGCAGAACATGGGAATGTGAAATATTTATAGTAAATACAGAGCATAACACTAAATATGAATATTGCTTACTAAGTGACAGGAGCGAGCTGCACTTAGTGCTATGGCGCGGTAGGGCCGGGCTGTGACTATACAGCTGGCCCGATGCGCTGACTAAATATTACAGACCCGCTCAGCAGAGAGCAGAGAGCGGGTCTGTAAAAGCGCCATAATTTTTACATATTTAAAGGTAAAAAAGGCTTTTAGAACTATAGCACTTAAATAATGTTATATAATTCTGCACTATGTGCAGAATTATATAACATTATTTTTAAGGTTTACTGTCCCTTTAAGGTTCTTTTGAAAAGCAAATTTGATATCACAGTTTCCTTTTAACTTATTGCATTCTAAAACTATAGTGATATGTTTAATGAACAATAAAACAATTTGAAGAAGGCATTTTGAAAATAGTGGGCAAACGTGTTGAATGGATTATTTTTGTTAATAGTGTAAAAGTGCTTATTTTATAAAAAAAAAAAATAATCTTAAATGACCAAAAACATTTTTCAGTTTTGTATGATTTTGACCTAGAATCGATCAAGAAGAAATGTGCTGGAAATTAATTTCTAGCAGAAGAAAGTGGCCACAACCTCTATGATCTATAACAGAAGGATTGAAATGATCATACACTGTCCATTGTCAAACTACAAAGTTAAGAAATTTGCCACCCTGAAAAAATAGAGCTAAATGTTTAAATTTCCACTGTACATAACAGGGTTTTACTAACACATTTTTATTTTTTTAAATCCCACAACACCCTCTGAAACCCCTTAGCTACCAGGAATTTCAGAGAAAAATGTGCCCAAAGTAACAAAGAGCCTTTGTTTTTTATTTACCTATGAAAACTATGTATACATTTTTAAAGCAGACAACCCAAGATATTGATCTAGGTCTTTTTTTGTATAATTGAAGCTACTATTTGGATGCCAAATATGATCATATAAAAAAATATCCACTTTTACGCAAACTTTGGGTTTCTCACTGAAATTATTTACACACAACTATTGCAGTCATAAGATACATTGTTGTAAAAGCTTCTCTGGGGTCTGAAATAACATTTCTTAGTTTTCACTTTCTTCCTTTTTAAATAATTAAGTTATACCTTTGCATCTTGATACCAATTAAAATTAAATATTTCCAATATCCTAATTATGCACGGTTGAGAGTCCACCTTCAAAAGGATATAAACAATATGAAAGCCAGGTCATCTTTTCTTCAAAGAGTCTTAGCATACCAGATGTTAAGTAATTCCGTCTTCTGGCCAATGAGAAGCTCGGTTCTTGTTATTCATTCCTCAAAATAAGATGAATTGTTATAATAACACTTAAATGACCAGCCAATACATAGATTTGCATAATCAACACATGCATGATAAGATGACAATGCAATAGCACTTAGTCTGAACTTCAAATGAGTAGTAGATTTTTGTTAAATAAATTGCAAAGTTATGTCTATTTCCACTCCCCCTGTATCATGTGACAGCCATCAGCCAATCACAAATGCAAATACGTATATGCTGTGAATTCTTGCACATGCTCAGTAGGAGTTGGTGATTCAAAAAGTGTAAATATAAAAAGACAGTGCACATTTTGTTAATTGAAGTAAATTGGAAAGTTGTTTAAAATTGCATGCTCTATCTGAATCATGAAGTTTAATTTTGACTTGAGTGTCCCTTTAAGTTGCTTAGTTGTTTTTTTAAGATTTTTTTTTACTCATTACATTTTAATGACTACATTTTGAAATGTGGTTTGCTAGTTTTGCACTTGTTTTATTTTATCCACAAAGATTTGATAAATACATTTATGTAGTTTGAGGAAACATGATTTTTTTTTAATGCATAAAATGAATGGCAAATTAAAGGCATTTACCATCCACAAAAATATATTTTTCAGTCATATAAAATATATTTATAATAGTAATATGTATAAAATGATTGGCAAAGTAAAGGAATTTACCATCCACAGAAATATCTTTTTCAATCTTTAAAAATATAATTATGTATCCACTGATTGATGGATCAGCCAATAAGGTACATCCAATGACTGATCTGTTATGCACAAGAATGCCCAGTGAGAGTTTATATTTAAATGTTATCCCGCATATTATTTTGATAAAATATATTATGCATAAATAGGAATATGGTAAGTTGATAAATCAGCATATTATCAGAATGGTGCGTTTTTCCAAATTAAATATGCCCCTATTGAGACTATAAATAAATGTATGTAGATACAATATAATATTCATGAACTCCTTATCACATTGATGGATATTTACATGACTAGGAACTACATTTATCTCAAAATATTTCAGCAATGAAGTAAAATCTATGATCAAACATCAAAGGAATATACCAACACTACTGAAGGAATATCGCTCAATTTCAAAGTTGATGTTTAATATCTTAAATCAAGGAGCTAGAAACATGATCAGAATTTATTATCTTTCATCTCTCAGAGACTGAAAATGATTAACAGTGATTTATACAACTGCAAAGATTAAATATTGCATATTTATCAGTGGTTTCAGGGTTATGCACTCCTTTATTTTGAAATAACTTTATTATAAATGGCTGACGTGATACCATGAATGTGGATTAAATAAATAAATAACTAGAAAAAGAACAGTCATGGTACATGTCACCTACACTTACTTTAAAATGTTATTAGCCACCTAAAAATGCAAGAATATTTAAAGCTAAAAAGAAAAGAAACTAACAGAGAAGATCAATTAAAAGATCATTTAAAGACTTTTTAAGACATGAATCCCTGAACCTTAGAAATTGTGCTTATAAAATGAAAGTGTTAATTGATTTAAAACATTTAAGGCTAGATTACAAGTGAGGCACAAACGGTTTTGCGCTAGCGCAATCATGTTTTTTGCAAGCCATTTTTTTTACCTGATATTACAAGTGGAGAGAAATCGTAATTGATTGCGCTAGCGCAATTGCCCTTTAAGCTTCAATCCTTACTGCAATCTCAGAGCTGTAGTTAACTGTTTTCCAAAACAAAAAAGTTGCACAAAACACTTCAAAACTACATTGCAAAGTACAGTTACACTCATATTAACACTGTCTAATAAAAATTATTTTAAAAAAAATATTGCACAAAAAGGTTATAAGGGCTCAAAGATTGGAGATCTCGGATGTAAGAAATAAAAAAGGCAGGCGAATTGCTTTAACATTGAGACACATACATTGCTAAAGATATATTTGTATATATATATAACAACATTTTAAAATAGGGGGAGATAAAAGGCAAGTTTAAAATCCTCCACTATGTACAAAATATAGAAAAAAATAACTCATTGTGTAGTTCATTAACAAATCTAGACAGGCCCAGAGGCTTGTTTTCCCACAGAAAACCTCTGAATTACATTGTTTCCAATGCAGCAAAGGATTCTGGGTAAGATATGCAAATTAAGTACACAATGACACACCTTTTTACTTCAGTCTGCTTTTCAGCAGGTTCCCTTTACGCCAAAGTATCGCTGTTCACACAGCTTATAAACGTAGCTAGGGTTAGTACAGTGATTCGCAACCATCCCAGGACAGACTGTTACGTGGTTTTTGCCACTCATCAGCTGGGAGAAGGTTAGAAACACTGCTGGGTGAAGTTGATTCCAGGCAGAATACAACAACATTTTAAATTAGGGGGGGGAAAGGTGTGTCATTGTGTACTTAATTTGCATATCTTACCCAGAATCCTTTGCTGCATTGGAAACAATGTAATTCAGAGGTTTTCTGTGGGAAAACAAGCCTCTGGGCCTGTCTAGATTTGTTAATGAACTACACAATGAGTTATTATATATATATATATATATATATATATATATATATATATATATATATATGTGTGTGTGTGTATGTATATATATATATATATATATATATATATTTTTATATGTGTGTACATATATATTAATGTATTTATATGTGTGTGTTTATCTGTATTTAGTCATATATACACATATAAAAACATTAATATATATGTACACATATATCAACATATATATAAGTGTATTATAGCCCTTTAAGCAGTTAAAGGGACAGTCTAGTCAAAATTAAACTTTCATGATTCAGATAGGGCATGCAATTTTAAACAACTTTCCAATTTACTTCTATTATCTAATTTGCTCAATTCTTTAGATATTCTTTGTTAAAGAAATAGCAATGCACATGGGTGAGCCAATCACACAAGGCCTCTATGTGCAGCAACCAATCATCAGCTACTGAGCATATCTAGATATGCTTTTCAGCAAGTGATATCAAGAGAATGAAGCAAATTAGATAATAGAAGTAAATTAGAAAGTTGTTTAAAATGATATGCTCTTTCTAAATCACGAAAGCAAAAAATTGCGTTTCATGTCCCTTTAAGCAGTTAACCCCTTAGTGACCAGAGCACTTTTCCATTTTCTGTCCGTTTGGGACCAAGGCTATTTTTACATTTTTGCGGTGTTTGTGTTTAGCTGTAATTTTCTTCTTACTCATTTACTGTACCCACACATATTATATACCGTTTTTCTCGCCATTAAATGGACTTTCCAAAGATACCATTATTTTCATCATATCTTATAATTTATTATAAAAAAAATTATAAAATATGAGAAAAAAATGGAAAAAAACACACTTTTTCTAACTTTGACCCCCAAAATCTGTTACACATCTACAACCACTAAAAAACACCCATGCTAAATATTTTCTAAATTTTGTCCTGATTTTAAAAATACCCAATGTTTACACGTTCTTTGCTTTTTTTGCAAGTTATAGAGCCATAAATGCAAGTAGCACTTTGCTATTTCCAAACCATTTTATTCAAGATTAGCGCTAGTTACATTGGGACACTGATATCTTTCAGGAATCCCTGAATATCCCTTGACATGTATATATTTTTTTTTAGAAGACATCCCAAAGTATTGATCTAGGCCAATTTTGGTATATTTCATGCCACCATTTCACCGCCAAATGCGATCAAATACAAAAAATTGTTCACTTTTTCACAAACTTTCGGTTTCTCACTGAAATTATTTACAAACAGCTTGTGCAATTATGGCATAAATGGTTGTAAACTTTTCTCTGGGATCCCCTTTTTTCAGAAATAGCAGACATATATGGCTTTGGCATTGCTTTTTGGTAATTAGAAGGCCGCTAAATGCCGCTGCGCACCACACGTGTATTATGCCCAGCAGTGCAGGGGTTAATTAGGGAGCTTGTAGGGAGGTTGTAGGGTTAATTTTAGCTTTAGTCTAGTGTAGCAGACAACCCAAAGTATTGATCTAGGCCTATTTTGGTATATTGCATGTCCCCATTTCACCGCCAAATGCGATCAAATAAAAAAAAAAGTTCCCTTTTTCACAAACTTTTTGTTGCTCACTGAAATTATTTACAAACAGCTTGTGCAATTATGGCATAAATGGTTGTAATTTTTTCTCTGTGATCCCCTTTGTTCAGAAATAGCAGACACATATGGCTTTGGCATTGCTTTTTGGTACTTAGGCCGCTAAATGCGCATCACACGTATTATGGGTAGCAGTGAAGGGGTTAATTAGGTAGCTTGTAGGGAGCTTGCAGGGTTAATTTTAGCTTTAGTGTAGAGCTTAGCCTCCCACCTGAAACATCAGACCCCCTGATCCCTCCCAAACAGCTCTCTTCCCTCCCCCACCCCACAATTGTCCCCGCCATCTTAAGTACTGGCAGAAACTCTGCCAGTACTAAAATAAAAGCTATATTTGGGCTTTTTTTTTTTTAAAAAAAGGCATATTTACATATGCTGCTCTGTAGGACCCCCCTTTAGCCCCCAACCTGACTGATCCCCCACCAAACAGCTCTCTAACTCTCCCCTCTGTCTTAATGGCCGCCATCTTGGGTACTGGCAGCTGTCTGCCAGTACCCAGTTTAGAATAAAATTGCTGATATTTTTTAATCTTTCCCCTTTTCTGTAGTGTAGCTCCCTGCCCCACCAAAGACCAACCCCCCACCCCCTCCTAGATACGTTCGATTTATATTTTTTTTAAATTAAAATACCCCTTATTCAAACTTTTTAAAAGTTATATTTTCTGTAATGTAGCGTTCCCACCCGCTCCCGCCCCGTGCAACCGCCCGCCCCCCCCGTGCACGCGCGCGCCCGTGCGCGCACCCATCGGCCCTGCCCCCGATCCCGCCCCCCCTCTACATTACCCGGCCCATCGATGGCCGCCCACCCGCCTCCCAAGTCGGCTCCCACCCACCAACGATACCGGCCATCGATGTCCGATGCAGAGAGGGCCACAGAGTGGCTCTCTCTGCATCGGATGGCCATCTAGAGTTATTGTAGGATGCCTCCATATCGAGGCATCACTGCAATAACCGGAAAGCAGCTGGAAGTGAGCAGGATCGCTTCCAGCTGCTTTCCACACCGAGGACGTGCAGGGTACGTTCTCAGGCGTTAACTGCCTTTTTTTTTGGACGTACCCTGCACGTCCTCGGTCGTTAAGGGGTTAAGCAGATAAAAACATGATAAAACATATTTATGCAATTATCATATTTAATAAAGATTAAATAAGTATGTATTTACTGTAAATACTTCACATTTGCTAATTTGAATATGCTATGTTTGTTTTTTATACAACCATTTTTTTTCTCCATTGACTTCTAAGGGGAATGTGAAAAGGTGATGTTTGCGCAATCTTAGGTATTAGGTTTTTTTTCACTTTTTTTTCTCCATTGTTCTCTATAGGGGAACACATGCACGAGCACTCGAAAACTTATTAGGTTTTTCACGCTATTCGGGTTAACGCTAGCACATAATATGTTTTTTTGGAACTTGTAATATGAACGCAGCCTGACAAGCGCAAAAATGAAAATCCTAGCAGAGTTTTCGCTTACGCAAAAAAAAAAATACTGCGCCACTTGTAATCTAGCCCTTAATTTGCAATGCAGTGTTTAATTAATGATATCTGCCATGAGTTTAATATTTCTTATTTAGTCTTCATTTTCATCTGCCATACAAGAACCTCCAATTACTACACCATCTTTTAAGCATTAGTAAAGCGATATAAAAAAATTTGTGGCTAATAGGCTGATATTTTTAACCCTTCCTTTTACAAGATTTGATAGTCATAAAGTAATTGCAGTTTTAATATAATTATGTAGAATATTTTCCTTTTTGTATTTATTTTTTATTTATTTACAGGCCCTGTATTATTGCTTCATTTCTGATATCAGGTTAGGTGAGGTAGAGGTAAACATACCTGTCTTTAATTGTTATAATAAATTAAAGGGACAGTCTACTCCAAAATGTTTACGGTTTAAAAAGATAGATAACCATTTATTTTACCCATTCCCCAGTTTTTTAAAACCAACACTTATATTAATATAATTTTTAACTCTGTGGTTACCTTGCATCTAAGCCTCTTCAAACTGCCCCCTTATATCAGTGCTATTTACAGACTTGCATTTTAGACAATTAGTGCTGACTCATGAATAACTCCACAGGAACGGGAGTGAGCACAATGTTATCTCCATGGTACATATGAACTAGCATTGTCTTGCTTTGAAAAACTATAAAAATGATACTAATAAAGGCAACAGAAACAGGAAAACATTTATAAGTTTAAAGATTATAAAGTATGGTTGTGCAAATCTGGGGAAAGGGTACTAAAGGCGTTTTCTATCTTTTTTTTTTTTTTTTTAAAGTTTAAAATTTTTATTGAAAGTCAATAAAGTAAATGTACATAAACCTAGGAGACGCAGCCCCAAACCAACAAAGCAAAATATACATCTGTAATAGGAAAATGAGAGCGTCCAGCTTGTAATTAAACTTTTTCGTCAATTACAAAATGTTGTGTACATGACCGACTTGTCGAGCCTTGATTCATGGCTGACTAGTCTAAGAATATGGAGGGGGGGTCACAGTGACTGAG
The DNA here is from genome assembly GCF_027579735.1 of Bombina bombina. Lineage (NCBI taxonomy): Eukaryota > Metazoa > Chordata > Amphibia > Anura > Bombinatoridae > Bombina > Bombina bombina. The sequence continues at coordinate 753,394,489 of NC_069501.1, read as the reverse complement.
AGTAAAGAACTTCACTGAGTGAAAGGAAGAGGGAGGGGGAAGGAATGGGGAGGTAAAGAAGAGGGGGGGGGAAGGGGTAGGGGTAGGGGTGGCAGAAAAAGCATGAAAGGAGAGTGAGGGTCATCCAAATAAGGTCATAAGAATGCCAAATAGGTGACTATCATGGGGGAAATGCCGTCAAGGGGCTATGTGTCTTGGGCAGTTGCGTTGGGTTTCCAGTCTGTGTTTTGAGACTCTTTCCAGTCAGCCCAGATCAATTCAAATAGATCAGATTTGTTTAGCTTGTAAATGATATCCTTTTCCATTGTGTAAACGTATGCCATATTGTTACAAATCATTGCCCAACTTGGGGCCCGTTCCTTTTTCCAGGAGCATGCAATAGAGTATTTTATAATCATGAATAAGTAAATGCAAATATACGCATGGTTTTTAGGAAGGGAATGAAGGTTTAAGTGGAGAAGGGCTGTAGCAGGCAGCTTGGGAAGCCTAATACCGATACCCTGTAGCACCGAAAAACACTTTCGCCATAGAGGCTGAATCATGGGACACTCCCACCATATGTGTAGAGCATTGCCCCTGTGGCCACAATTCCGCCAGCATTTGGGGGACACCTTCGGGAATATTTTCGCTAACCTAGTAGGCACATAGTACCAGTGAGATAGAAGTTTGAAATAGGTTTCGAACAATGTTGTGCAATGAATAGCTTTCTGGGTCAGGGAGAAAGCTCGTTCCCATTCCTCTGGGGTGGTGTGTCTCCCTGTCAGCATTTCCCATCGGGACAAATGGTTAGGGGTTTCCGGGCTCTGTGATCCGCCTAATAGCACATAATGGAAAGAGAGGGGCCTACTTATCCGGTCTCCCCTTGCCCAAATGGACTCCCAGAGAGTTAGCGGTCTATCTAGGTTGGGTTTAAAGCCCCAGCTGCTTAGGAAACTCTTGATCCTCTGGTATTCAAAGGGTAGATACGAAGGGATCTGGACCTCGACACCGATCTGGGATAGTTGTTTAAATGAGTCTCGGGGAGACGTGGACCAGAGGTCCGATATACTATTGATTCCTAGTTGAACCCACTTATTAGGGTGAGAGTCTTGCAGGCCCGAGAGTAGGCCTGCAATGGAGGTGACTGGGGAAGGGTGCGGGGCTACATGAGGATGATGCCGTATTCTATCCCAAAAGCTAAGGCATTCACAGACAACTGGGTTGGTTAGGGCAAGCTCCCTTCGGCAATGTGGCGGGGTCCAAATTAGGTCCCGTAAGGCAATTTGGAAGGGCAGCGAGGCCTGTTCTATGGATTTCCATTTGGCATCCGATGCCCTTACCCCCCATTGAGCAACATGGGTAAGCATTGCGCCCTCATAATACCGTACCACTGACGGAGATGCAATGCCTCCCATAGATTTAGGGAGTTGAAGTACTCTGTGGGCAACTCTAGGGGGTTTATCCATCCAAATGAATTTGGTAAACCAGCTTTGAAATTGAAGTAGCAAATGCCTCGGTATTTTAATGGTGTCAAGGCTATGTAGGTTAAAGATTTTTCAACTATTGCTGTGGATCTACAGCTGCGGATCAGATATAATGTTTCACTCAGCACTTAATTAACATATGACGATGTTAACCATAATGGGGCTCAGAGTGAGTTAATAAACTTTTAAGTCTATGTGGAGACTTAAGGAAAAATAAAGGAGTAACTTAATATGTTAAGTGTCCAATTAGAAACAAATTTACAAAGTAATTCTTTCTGATGATTTTTGGAAAAGTATCAGTTCATATGTATCAATACAATTAGTGTAGCAGTTCCTCTATGCCCAAATTAGAGAGGTGTGCGCCAGAGATTTAAAGTCACAATTAGATGTTACACAACTCTGTTAGCTGTAGTGAATTAGTCGCAGGTTACCTGTTGAATCGGCTGAGAACAGAGAACTCGAGCGGCACTCGAGACAGCAGTTGATAGGCGGTGAGTGACAGCTTACTGAAAACCGGTTGCGGTTGGCGTCTGACGTCACAGGGCTGAAGTCCGCGGGAGAAATAAACTTACAAATCTTCAGGTAATGTTGCAAAAGCACTCAGATGTTTGAAGTATAATCCTGGCTTGATAATATAAGTGGAGATGTAACTGAAATGAATACCGTAACCAAAGTAGAGAAAACAGAACACCGTAGCAGGGTGTCAGTTTCCCTTGAAATAAGTTTTAAAACTATTTTCCAATAAGGTAGCTTGAAATAAGCAGGAGCTCAGTTTGTAGCAGAGTTACCTAGGGATAAAACTCAATTACTAAGCACCTGGCTGGCGTCAGGAGAAAGCTTAAATAGGCTAGGAGGAACTAAAAGGTAAAGGTGGTATTGGTAATTGTATGACATTTAACATAAGGTGGTATAATGAGTTCTGACAGATTGCCCCCTTCACTCAAGCCGTCCCACGGCTTGTAAGCGAGGTCTATGAGGATTCCTTGAATGGAAACGAGACACCAGTCGGGGAGCGTTCACAAGATTATGGGGTTCCCAAGTGTCTTCGTCTGAAGAATACCCCTTCCAACTGACAAGGTATTGTAGATCCCCTTTATATAAACGCGAATCCAAAATATCCTTCACTTCATAAACGTTAGGGTCTAAAGACTGAGCTTCAGGAGGTAATAGTTGGGTTCCAGTGTTTTTTGCAGGTTTCAATAAGGAGACGTGGAATGTAGGATGGATGGCAAGAGTGGTAGGAAGTTGTAAAGTAACAGCGTTTTGGTTGATGATACGTATAATACGAAATGGTCCTATAAAGAGGCTTGCTAGTTTCTTGCTTGGGGTCTGCAATTTTAGATTTTTTGTAGATAGCCAGACCCAATCTCCGATTGAATACTGTGGGGATGGCCTTCTTCTGAGGTCATAGTACTTCTTTTGTGTTTCTTGAGCTGTTTGTAGATTCCTTTGTAATAGTTGCCAGTTTTCAGTAAGTCTATCAGTTAGATCCTCCACATTTGGGTTTAAAGAAGATTCTTTTGTTGAGAGACTAATCTTTGGGTGGTATGCATAATTCGCGAAGAATGGTGACATCTTACTGGACGAATTGAGAGAGTTGTTATATGCGAATTCTGCAGTTGAAAGGAATTTCTTCCAGTCTGTTTGGTGGTAGGCACAGTAGCAGCGCAGATACTGCTCAAGCCACTGGTTTAAGCACTCTGTTTGGCCATTAGTCTGGGGGTGGTAGGCGGTGGTATAACGGTGTTCAATCTGTAACTTGTTGCAGAGGTTCTTCCAGAAACGAGAGGTGAATTGAGTTCCCCTGTCAGAATTAAGGATTTCTGGTATCCCATGTAGTTTAATAATGTTGTCTATAAATAGTTGTGCAGTTTCAGCTGAAGTTGGCAATTTGTGGTGCGGTATAAAATGAGCCATCTTGGTAAACAAGTCGATAACTACCATTAAGGTGTTCATTCCAGCTGAAGTAGGTAATTCAACTATAAAATCTATACCTAGATGAGTCCAGGGTCTTTGTGGAACTTGTATGGGCATCAGAAATCCATAAGGAGGACGTCTCTCCGATTTTGAAGTGATACATCTAGTGCAACTTTGTACATAGTTACGAACATCTACGGCCATATGTGGCCACCAATAAGTCCTTGAAATGAGGTTTAGAGTTCTTTGAATACCAGGGTGTCCAGAAAGAGGGGAATTGTGATGTTCCTTCATCAAATTTTGTCTTAATTGCTCGGGTATATATAATTTATCTGAATTGTAATATAGACCATCATTCCCTAGTGTTATTTCTTTAGGTAAATCTTGTTCAGCTTGTATGGCCTTTTGATAAACGGATTCAGAAGATGATGTGATGCCTAAGAACTTCTCGTGGGGAATCATCACTGTAGGGTTATCTTCCGAAGGTGGTTTAGGGTCTCTTCGGGAGAGAACGTCCGCCTTTCCATTACGGTTAGCTGGTCTGTAAATAATTTGAAAATGAAATCTGCTAAAGTAAAGACTCCACCTCACCTGTCTAGCTGAGAGGGTCTTATTTCTCTGGAGGTATTCCAAATTTTTGTGGTCGGTATAAACTATAACAGGTAAGAGTGTACCCTCTAGAAGATGCCTCCAGTATTCAAAAGCTCTTTTAATGGAGAGTAACTCCTTTTCCCCAATAGGGTAATTCCTTTCAGGAGGAGACATAATTTTCGAATAGAAGGCTATAGGGTGCAGAGGTTGGGTTAAAGATTCTCTTTGGGATAAGACAGCTCCTAAGGCGTAGTCCGAGGAGTCCACTTCAAGGAAATACTGTAAAGCAGGATCAGGGTGACGCAATATTGGAGCTGTTGTAAAGGAGTGTTTTAAGAATTCAAATGCTTCATTGGCCTTTGAGTGCCACCGATAGGTAGTTGTACTGCCCGTAAGGATGGTAAGAGGTTTAACGATAGAGGAATAATTTTTTATAAATTTTCGATAGTAGTTGCTGAAACCTAAAAAGCGTTGGAGATCCTTTCGGGTTTGTGGAATAGGCCAATCTTTTACTGCTTCAACCTTGTCTTGTTGCATCTCGATGCCTTCAGAGGAGATGTTGTAACCAAGGAAAGATATCTTTTGAGTGTGAAATAAGCATTTCTCAGCCTTTGCATAAAGTCGATGTACTTGTAATCTTGAAAGCACCCGTCTGACGTCCTTAATATGATCTTGAAGGTTTTGAGAGTAGATCAGGATGTCATCCAGATAAACTACGACACAGATGTCTAACAGGTCTCTGAAGACATCATTGATGTAGTGTTGGAAAGTAGCTGGTGCATTGGTAAGGCCAAATGGCATAACTAGGTACTCATACAGACCGTATCGAGTCCTAAAAGCAGTCAACCACTCATCTCCCTCTCTTATGCGTATGAGATTGTAGGCCCCCCTGAGATCTAATTTAGTGAAAATCTTAGCTTTGTGAAGGCGTTCTATGAGCTCGGGTATTAATGGGAGAGGGTACCTATTCTTAACAGTGATTTTGTTTAAATCTCTGTAGTCTATGATCGGACGTAATGATTGATCTTTGTTTTTGACAAAAAACATGCCTGCTCCAGCAGGAGATACTGAGGGTCTGATGAATCCCTTCTTAAGGTTCTCGTCTAAATAAGCTTTTAAATGTTCAAGCTCAGGTTGACTCAACGGGTATAAGTGACCATAAGGTATAGTTGCACCAGGTTTCAGGTCTATGGGGCAGTCATAAGTGCGGTGCGGTGGTAAGTTTTCTGCCTCACGTTTGCTAAATACTTCTATATATTGGTTATACTCCTTGGGAATGATAGGCAACTCCTCATCTACCTGTGCTACCTGTATTACATGTGTGGGGGATGTACAGGTACGCTTACAATATGGGGAGTCTAAAGTAAGTTTTAATGTCTTCCAAACTATAGTGGGTTCATGCAAGCGAATCCACTGTATACCTAAAACCACAGGAAAAAGAGGAGAGGGCAAAACATCAAAACGAATATATTCATGATGATTGTCTTGTGTGGTAACCAATAAAGGAACAGTATGATATGTTATTGGACCGCTAGATATGTATGTGCCATCAACCACACGAATAGAGACAGGAGTGGTTTTTCTTTCAAGTGCTATTTTATTTATTTTCACAATGGTAGAATCTATATAATTCCCGTGGGCCCCGGTGTCAACAATAGCCTCAGTGGTTAGGCGTCTACGTTCCCACTGCAAAGAGAGAGAGATGATACAGTAAATAGGGTTATTCTGCTTTGTGGTAGAAATGTTAGTCATAATGCACTTACTTTTCTTATTCTTTTGTAGCAGTGGACATTCCTTTACGGAATGAGAAGGATTAGCACAGTATAGGCAGAGTGCTAGAGATTTGCGTCTCTGCTTTTCTTCTAGTGACAGAGGACCTCTTAGAACTCCAATCTCCATCGGCTCTTGAGTGGAACTACTGGTAGCCCCATGAGGTATGGGAGGTGTAGGTTTCCGGTAGATAACTTCAGAACTGTGTCTTTCACTTCTCCTTTCCCTGAGACGCCTGTCTATTTGTATGGACAGCCTCATCAGTCCTTCCAATGTATCTGGTAGAACCACTCTAGCCAACTCATCCTTAATAGACTCAGAGAGACCCAGCCTGAATTGGTTTCTAAGAGCTATTTGATTCCATTGGGAGTCTGTGGAGAACTGCTTAAATTCAGTGATATACACCTCAACTGGTTTAGAACCTTGTCGTAAAGCTCTCATCTTAGTTTCAGCTGTAATTTGTGAATTGGTATCCAAATACAATTCATCCATGGCAGTCAGGAAATCTGGTAGGGAAGTGAGAATAGGATTATGTGTTTCATAAAACGAGTCTGCCCAGATCCTGGGTTCACCACGTAAAAAAGATATCATTGTCAAAACTTTCAGGTGATCACTAGGGTAAGTTTTAGGTTTGAGTGTGAAAAGCAACATGCATGCATTCTTAAATTGATGATATAGGCGTCTGTCGCCTGAAAAGAAATCAGGGGATGCTATCTGAGGTTCAGGTTGGCTCACCGGAGGTGGTGTTGTAACCTTCACAGTGTCTCTGATAACCTTTCTCAAAGTTTCATTCTCCACTTGTAAGGCACTCATGGCCTGTCCTAGTTGATCTACCTTTTGTGTAAGATTGTAAACAATTTGCGGCAGATCCGCTGGATCCATTATTCAGGCTTAGTAATTCTGTCAAGGCTATGTAGGTTAAAGATTTTTCAACTATTGCTGTGGATCTACAGCTGCGGATCAGATATAATGTTTCACTCAGCACTTAATTAACATATGACGATGTTAACCATAATGGGGCTCAGAGTGAGTTAATAAACTTTTAAGTCTATGTGGAGACTTAAGGAAAAATAAAGGAGTAACTTAATATGTTAAGTGTCCAATTAGAAACAAATTTACAAAGTAATTCTTTCTGATGATTTTTGGAAAAGTATCAGTTCATATGTATCAATACAATTAGTGTAGCAGTTCCTCTATGCCCAAATTAGAGAGGTGTGCGCCAGAGATTTAAAGTCACAATTAGATGTTACACAACTCTGTTAGCTGTAGTGAATTAGTCGCAGGTTACCTGTTGAATCGGCTGAGAACAGAGAACTCGAGCGGCACTCGAGACAGCAGTTGATAGGCGGTGAGTGACAGCTTACTGAAAACCGGTTGCGGTTGGCGTCTGACGTCACAGGGCTGAAGTCCGCGGGAGAAATAAACTTACAAATCTTCAGGTAATGTTGCAAAAGCACTCAGATGTTTGAAGTATAATCCTGGCTTGATAATATAAGTGGAGATGTAACTGAAATGAATACCGTAACCAAAGTAGAGAAAACAGAACACCGTAGCAGGGTGTCAGTTTCCCTTGAAATAAGTTTTAAAACTATTTTCCAATAAGGTAGCTTGAAATAAGCAGGAGCTCAGTTTGTAGCAGAGTTACCTAGGGATAAAACTCAATTACTAAGCACCTGGCTGGCGTCAGGAGAAAGCTTAAATAGGCTAGGAGGAACTAAAAGGTAAAGGTGGTATTGGTAATTGTATGACATTTAACATAAGGTGGTATAATGAGTTCTGACAAATGGGCAGGCAGCGGAATAGATACGTCAACCTGGGGAGGAAAGACATTTTCAGCGCCGTGATCCTACCTAGCCAAGATACATGCTGGAGGTTCCAATCCTTCCGTAGGGAGCGGAGAGAAGTTAGGAGAGGAAGATAGTTGTCTTTAATTGTTTGAGGAAGGCTATTAGAGATCCTGACACCCAAGTGTAGAACAGAATGTTCAGTCCAATTAAATTTATAAGTCTCAGTGAGGGAGACTAATTGTGTCCTTGTGAACCCTTGCATGTACACTTGCGTTTTTGACAGATTTAACTTATAGTAAGAGTGGGCCCCGAAAGTGGTGAGTATATCTAGGAGTCTGGGTATACCCTGCTCAGGGTGTGATAAGAAAAGAGTAACATCGTCAGCAAAAAGTGCGATTTTGTGCGATGTGCCCGACAGGGTGACACCTTTGATTTGAGGGTCAGTTCTGATCTGCTCAGCCAGGGGTTCAATCGAGAGGGCAAACAAGAGTGGCGAGAGGGGGCACCCCTGTCTGGTGCCATTTGTAATGGAGAAGAGAGAGGAGTGGAAGCCCTGGCCACTTACAGATGCAGTAGGAGTGGAGTAGAGGGCCTGAACGGCCGATATGAAGTCGGGGGGAAAATGGAATCTCTTAAGGACTGCCCAAAGGTATTGCCATCTGACCCAGTCAAACGCCTTCTCGGCATCAAGGGAGATGACCGCGAGCGGTCTACGAAGCCGTGAGGCAAAAGTAAGAATGTTAAGGAGGTGCCTCGTGTTGTCTGGACCCTCTCGGAGGGGGACAAATCCCACCTGATCCGGGTCTATCAGGGAGGGAAGAAAACTAGCGAGATGATTAGCTAGAATCTTTGAATAGAACTTGATGTCCGTGTTTATCAAAGAGATAGGCCTGTAGCTCGCACAAAGCGATGGGTCCTTGTCGGGCTTAAGAATGGTGACTATATTGGCTTCCAGAAATTCACTCTTAAAGTGACCCTCCTCTCTGGCCAAATTATAGAACTTCAGTAGTAACGGGGCAAGTTCCTGAGCATAGGCCTTATAAAAATGAGCAGGATAACCGTCTGGGCCAGGGGACTTGAAAGACTTTGCGTTCTTTATAACTCTTAAAACTTCTGGAAGAGAAAAGGGGGAGCTCAAGACATCTCATTGTTCTGGGGCGAGCATGGGAAGCGAGAGGGTCTTAAGGTAGGTCTCCAATACCTCCTGAGAAGAGGACCTAGGGGACTCGGCTGAGGCTATATTATATAGCTTGGCATAGTAATCGGCAAACGCGTCACCTATTTGAGACGGGATCTGTAGAAGAGATCCTGATGATTGTATGGAATGGATACGGGATGCCCCCAATCTGTTCCTAATCTTGTTTGCTAACAGGGTATCAGCTTTATTGCCTTTATAGTAAAATAGGTGCTTAAGTTTGGTGAGGTTAATTTGGGTTCTGCGCAGTTCAATCCTGGAAATGTGGTCTTTGATCTCAATAATTTGAGATGTGGTCTCTGCTGTGACTTCACTTCTATTGCATGCTTCTAGTTGTCGCAGCTTGATATGGGCTTGCGAGAGGGTGAGGCCTGCCTGCTCTCTAAGATGCAATTGTTTAGTGATGAGAATACCTCTGATTGTGGCTTTAGCCGCACCCCATAATGAGTCATCCCTGACCGTTAGATTGTCATTAGTCTGAATAAAGTGGGTGATATCTCTGCGGAGTTCCTCTCTAAATGGTATGTCCTCTAATATCTGGTGTGGCAGTCTCCACTTGGGTCTAGTGTGGGTAGTGTTGGTAGATATTATGTCGGTCTGAACTAGATCATGATCGGACCAAGCACATAGGGAAATTTTGGCCATCTTAACTAAGTCAAGGGAGTCAGCCGTGGAGAAGATGTAATCAAGCCTTGAGTATAGCTTGTGGGGGTGTGAAAAGTGGGTATAGTCGTGATCTTTAGGATGCAGGGCTCTCCATATATCATACAGGCCCGAGGCAGACATTATCTGCCGGAATCTGTGTGAAAGTTGTTTAGCTGGGGAGGATGCTAGGTCTGTAGACCTGGGTCTTCTGTCTAGTAGGTGGTCCCAGACCATGTTAAAGTCGCCCGCTATGAGGACTCTCCCTTGTTTAACTTGAGAAAGGACATGGAGAACGTGTTTAAGGTATCGTGGCTGTTTGGAATTCGGGAGATATACGGACACTAGAGTATAAGTGACATGGTTTATTTTGCAGATAAGAATAACAAATCTTGCCTGAGGGTCTCTAATAACTTGTACTTTTTCAAAGGCCAGACGCTTGTGCAACAATATCGCAACTCCTCTGGCTTTTTTAGTATAAGAGGCGGTTTCAATATGGGTATAGGACTTGGAGATGAGCCTAGAAGGCTCCTTCTCCAGCCAATGGGTCTCCTGAAGGAATACCACATCTGGGTTATGGTGTTTCAACGTCCTAAGTAACAGGCTTCGCTTATGAGGCGAGTTGAGAACTCTAACATTAAGTGTCGAAAGCCTAATGGTGGACATGAGCTCTATGGGGAATTTGGGCTATGTTGTGGGTCGGGGGGAGATAGAGGGAGTAGAAGAAGTGGGGGGTGGGGAAGAAAGAGCACTAAAAGGAGCGCTCAAAAATGTGGTGGAAATAGTCCACCTCAAAGAGTCCTTGGGTGGACTTCTACGTGAGGGCGGAGCAGTTGGGGGTATTAAACTAAGTTACACAAGGTTAGGGGCATCATTGAGAGCAGCCCCGCTCTGCTATAAGTAAGAACTAAGATATGAATTAACAGTAAAGGCGTTCTATATAATTTGCCATAGAACAATAATATAATAACATGCAGAACAAACTTAAACAAAGCACAATCAACAGGTATTGCAAACACATAACAGTGAACCTGGAAAACAGAAAGCCACCAAGTGGCTATGAGTTAGTAGCAACATTGTCATTGTCATTGTGGGCTGAGGTAGTTTTGCCCTTTTGGCCCTTTGGTCATTGACAGTCCACTCTGGGGCGGAAGCCCGCAACTTAGGGTAGGGAGGGTCCCGTTGGGGAGGAGGCTCCGGTCTAAGGCCCCAGTTGGTGAGAAGAGTTAAGCCCTGGGTCAGAGTTGTAGCCGCAAAGTTTTGATTGTCCTTGGTGATGATAAGGCGAGTTGGGAATCCCCATCTGTACTTAATATTGTTTTTTCGCAGAGTGATAGTGACGGATTGATTGAAGGGTATAAGCCGAGAGGTCGGGGAGGAGCTGGATATCTTTAAATTTCTCGCTCAGAGATGGCTTCTTGAAGGCTAAGAGATTAGATTGATCCACCACCATGTCGTCTTGTTTCCTTTCTAGGGCATCCACTCTCTCCCCGATCTCCGAGATCTCTTTTTTAAGCTCTGCTGAGCTTCGCTGGATTTCCTGCGTAATGAATTTAGTCTGTGAGGCTAGCAATTTCTTTAAAGATTTCTCAGTAATGTAGTGTTGTGAGGCAGAAGCGGATTGGACACTAGATTGGGATTCTTCGTCTTGCGAGTAAGGGTCGCTCAACTCTCCTTGGGGTTCCATGTCTGGGCCCTTAGATTGCTGTGAAAAGTGGTCATAGACTGTCTTCTTAGATTTCGATGCTGATTTGAGAGGTTTCCTACCCAAGTGCGGCATGTTGTTAGGGCTAGATAAAGACCGGGCACCCTAATCTCAGTGAGCTTAAGATGTATTTGCAAAAGGCTATTTAGTTCTGCTGAAAAGAAAAGGGGTTAATGGCTCATATCATATAAGAAAGTTGGACATTATTCTAAGTACTGCAGAGCGGGGCTGATTACTGCATAAATTATAGCACTCACATGTTAGATGTAAACACTTATATACCTTAACTCAACCCTGGTCCCTCACCTCAGGGAAGAAGGGGATACGACCCGAAGGAAGGGGGAGGGAAATTGGAAGTGACCCACCCGGACAGGCCGAGTGGGAGCGGAGAGGTGAGGAGAAAACAAACAATGGCAGCAAGGTCAGATACACAGACTATCTAAATATACGGTAAATACCAATCCAATGTAGGTCCTGACAGGACTCTAGATATATGGCTCTGAAATATATAGTTGTCTATATAAAGGTTTGGCCCGAAATGTCCCCCAGGGTATATTATGAAGGATGTGTGGTAACTCCAACTAAATATGTGCTAGGCTAATGTGAAGCGTGCACCCTGTGGGCTAAGTGCAGGCAATAGATACCAAAAAGGAGAAGTTATTTATGGTTAGTCTTTGTAGAGGCGTAGTTGTATGAGGTGTTCCACCTAGGTGTGAGTTAGATGAGAGTTGTTTATGTGATTCTGTAGGGGGGAAGATGTGCGAAGCCCGATCTAGTCTGGAATCTTAGTCTAGGTAAATACAGGGCTGATGTGAGGCTTGATTTTTAATACCCTAATCCAGAACTAGATCAGTGCGCTCACAGCTAGCTATGATGAAAAGGGATGTGTGTCAGACCCTAGTTAAATTAGTGAAAAGACCTGAAGGAATAAAAAGCAGGTTAGATCCAACACGCTGCCCCCTGAATGCTGAGTTCAGGTGCTCCTGGATTCCCTGTGGAGAAAAGTACATGTAATAAAATAAACACTACACTCTGCATTTGAGGAACCACAGAGACACCCTGGCTGACGCAGCAGCCTAAAATATACAGTTAGTATCAGTGACACAGTACCAATAACTCCCTATGAGATAGAGTCCTCAGATTGCTTTAATGTCTTACACTTGGGATGAGCTAGTAGAATTCTTATCAGTCCCTCTTTGTTCCCAGTGTTTATAGGGGGTATAAGCAGTTAACACCAGAGTAATAAGGGTTAGGCCCAGAAGTATAATAAACTGAGCAGTTCTGTCTTTAATCTGCGGTCTGCTTATCCATACATATATTTTGAGGTTATAAGCCTTGGATTAGTTAGATGACAGCGGCCAAGATGAACTGGTGTCCCTTGGTTTAGATGAGGGAGCAACTCTCCAAGAGCTAAGTCAGGTTAACATGCAGGCAATTAGCAGGGTAAAAATGATGGAAAGTCTGTATAAGGGGGCAAAGGCCCTTTTAGTGTTAAGAGTGTTCTCCTGAGTAATTGTTTGACAGCGTGGTCCTAACTCCTCTTAATGTACCAGTGTGAGCTACTCACAATGACCTTTATTTGTGAGTCTGAGGGCCTTCTATAGGGTTCAGCTTCCCCACTTATGCTATGTGCTTGTAGGCAAGGGGAGAGAAACAAGAGAGCAGTCTGCAAGGGGGCCAATCAGTACAGATGGATGAGCTGTGATGGAGGCCCAAGTGTTGGTGTAGATGCAGAGGTCTTACCCTATACCTTCCGATCACTCAGACTGTCTGCTGGAGTTGAAGTGCTGATGTCCTCAGCAACACTGTCAGGCTGTAACGAAAATGGCGATCCTTTGCGCCAAAACTCAGGCGGCTTCCACTGCCGATTCACCGACCTCTCTAGCCCGGCACCCCACCAGCAATACAACTCAACTGACTCAGCTATATGAGTGCAGGGACCGGGTCCAACCGGCAGCTATACAGCTGCGATCCCAACCTCCGTCGGGTCTGGCGGTATGCCACGTGGGGAGCCTCAAGCCTGCGGATCCGGCCGACACAGTTGTTAGGTCCTCCAGGTAAATGTCACTCAGTTACTCCGGAGCGGAGCCCCGACCCTCCGGAGTATAGCGACACAGCAAGTTCAGGTCTTCAGGCTGTAAGGGAGGGGAAACAGGCCCAAATGCGCCTCTGCCTGCTATGAGAGCCAGCCACTCAGGTGTTTCTCCGCAATTCCCCCTGAAGTGTCATTTCTCGCACACCCTCCCGGTCTCTGTAAGTTCCTGAGTATGTGTGGGCAAATGTATTCCTTAGAAATTTCGGTAGTTAAAAGTTTATATATAGAATAAAAAGAGGAGCTCCAGCAAAGCACGTCTGCTCTCCACTGCAGTTAGCTCCGCCTCCCGTTTTCTATCTTTTTTAAAACAATAAATATTTTGGAGTAGAATATCCCTTTAAGTAGCAGCAAATACATGTGTAAACATCACAAACATGTTCAGATGAAAATTATATATTGTATTATATAGTTCTTTCAAAGATTAAAAAAAAACTGTGAAATATATACAGAAATACAATTATATAAAATATAGGAAAATATTATGAAAAAATATGTGTATATCACTCCAGTGAAAGATATATGTTGCTAGGATTCACCAATATAAAATAATGCTGGTATTCTTAGTATATCAAATTCACCTTGAAAGAAAAACACACCATAGCAGTGTAATACTGCAGCAGTAACTGGTTTTGTTATCAGTTTACAAATTGTGTATTCACATAGAAAAGAGATGCAATAAACTTAAATTGCTTATTGACTAGAGGCTCACACTCTGTATCAAGACCCTCTTAAAGCAATTGATTCCATATACTGATTAAAAATATAACATTAATATAACTCATGAATAACAAACAACAAAGTCACTTAGGCCATGATTCTAAAAACGTTCCCAGTCAAGACATGGTTTTCCACTACAACACACACAGGGGCAGCCCTCATCGAATTCTTTAAAAAAGGGGCTGTTCGTGTAAGTGGCAAAATGTCTCATACAAATAATGAGAGTTCTCTTCTATGTAAAAGTTTGCAATGGAGGCTGAAGTACAGACCGCGGCCAGTTTTAAAATGTGAATATTACGCTTAAAGGGACAGTGAGTCTAGTCCAAAATAAACATTCATGATTCAGATAGAGCATGCAATTTTAAACAATTTTCACTTTACTTTTATCACGAATTTTGCTTTGTTCTCTTGGTATTCTTAGTTGAAAGATAAACCTAGGAGGTTCATATGCTAATTTCTAAGCTCTTTAAGGCCACCTCTTCTCTAAGGGCATTTTGACAGTTTTTCACCACTAGAGGGTGTTAGTTCATGTATGTCATATAGATAACACTGTGCTCACACACGTGGAGTTCCAGGGAGCCAGCTCTGATTGGCTAAAATGGATGTCTGTCAAAAGAAGTGAAATAAGGGGGCAGTTTGCAGAGGCTTAGATACAAGGTAATCACAGAGCTAAAAAGTGTATTTATATAACTGTGTTGGTTATGCAAAACTAGGGAATGGGTAATAAAGGGATTATCTATCTTTTTAAACAATAAACATTCTGGTGTAGACTGTCCCTTTAATACAAATAGAATTCTGCTGTTTTCAATGTACTGTACCTTAGATTAATTGTAATTTTCGTATGCATAGGTTTTCTTTTAGAATAATTAGTGTTTTCAGTATTTCAGTGAAAACTCGCCACTTTTTAGTTTACGAGAAAAAATTGTGAGAACTGTAGTGTGAAAATGTTTAAAGAATCACACTGGGATTTGAGAGAAAATTATATATATGCCCATGGAACCAGGGCCAATTTTTTGGATTCTTTCACCACCCTGCCATTTTCAGAATCAACCTGGATGCAGTGTAGGCAAACCTGAAGCCTTAAAAAAAAAAAAAAAAATGCAACTGCCCGCACAAAATAATGAAAAAACATGTAACCGCCCGCAAGAAATAAATAAAAAACACGTAACAAAAGTATAAATGTATAACAAAAAAAACCTAACCTCCTGCACAAAGTATTAACAAACACCAAAACCGCCAAACCCCACATTGCAAAAAAATTAAGTAATTAACCCCTAATCCACAAATAACATAATTAAAATAGTAACCCCTTAACTGCCAACCCCCCACATCATAATAAACCTAGTTAACCTATTAACCCCTAAACCAACAAACCTCCACATTGCAATAAACCAAATTAACCCCTAAACTGCCAACCCCCATATCACAATAAACCTAATTAACCTATTAACCCTTAAACCGCCAAACCCCCACATCGCAATAAACCTATTTAACTTATTAACTACTAAACCGCCAACCCCCCACAACTTAAATAACTAATTTAATTACTAAGTCCCCTATCCTAACAAAATTAACCACAATACTAAGTTACACTTAAATAAAACATTAAATTACAAAAAAAAATCTGAAATTTCAAAAAATAAAACACTCTAAAATTACAGAAAAAGGTAAACAAATTATCAAAAATTAAAAAAATTAAACCTAATCCCTAGGAAAATAAAAAAGCCCCCCCCCCAAATAAAAACACACCAAAACTAAACTACCAATAGCCCTTAAATTGGCCCTTTGTAGGGCATTGCCCTAAGTTAAGCAGCTCTTTTGCATTTAAAAATTACTAAATCCCCCCTAACAGTAAAAAACCCCCACCCACCAAACCCCCAAAAATAAAAAACACTAACACTAAAAAAAATTAAACTACCCATTGCCCCTAGAGGGGCATTTATATGGGCAATCAGCTCTTTTACAGCCCATTAAATCCCTAATCTTAAAAATAATAAAAACCCAAATAGGTACTCACCGTTCCTGAAGTCCGGCGGAGAAGGTCTTCTTCCAGGCATCTCCATCATCTTCTATCTTCATCCAGAGGGAAGGCAGACGTGAGGAGCTGGCTTCCCTGATGCGTGGTCCTCGGCGGCAGCGGTCCTCAGCGGCATGGAGGCTACTCTTCCTCTGATCGTCGCACACTGTGTGGGGTATCTTGCATTCCTATTGGCTGAAATTTTGGAATCAGCCAATAGAATGAGAGCTACTGAAATCTTATTGGCTGATTTGAACAGCCAATAGGATTTCAGTAGATTTAATCCTATTGGCTGATCTCAAGATTTCAGCCAATAGGAATTCAAGGTACCCCAAATTGATTGTGGTACCTTGCATTCAATCTTCAGTGTATGACGGACATCTAATGATGAAAAGCCTCCATGCTGCCGAGGAATGCCGCCGCAGAGGATCACCACCGAGGACCGCCGCTGAGGATCCACGCTTTGGGGAAGACAGCTCCGCACCTCCGCTCCATGCTGCCTTCATTCCGGATGAAGATAGAAGATGATGAAGCCACCTGGAAGAAGACATTCTCCGTCGGACTTCAGGAATGGTGAGTACCTATTTGGGGCTTAGTCTTAGTCTTTTTATTTTTTATTTTTTTGGGGTGGCTTTTTTTTTTAGATTAGGGTTTTTTGGGCTGGAAAAGAGCTGATTGCCCTTTTAAGGGCAGTAAAAGAGCTGAATGCCCTTTAATGGCAATGCTCATACTAATGCCCCTTTAGTGGAAATAGGTAGTTTAGTGTTTATTTTTAGTGTTAGGTTTTATTGATTTTGGGGAGTTTGGTAGGTGAGGGGTTTTACTGTTAGGGGGTAATTGGTAATTTGTTTAGGTAAAAGAGCTGTTTAACTTAAGGCTATCGATAGTTTAGTATTAGATTAGGGGGTGTTTTTATTTTTGTGGGGATTTTTTATAGGGGTATTAGTTTAGGTTTAAAATTTTTATTTTGGATAGCTTTTTTTTATTTCTTTCTGTAATTGTACATTTTTATGTTTGAAGTTTTTTTTTTTTAAATAGACTGCCCTCTGGGCAGGCTTTTCGCCTAGTGTATATATATATATATATATATATATATATATATATATATATATACTGTATATTTATATAATACATACAAAGCCTAGCACTCACAGTGATCCCAACATGATCGGGGTGCAATCAAAAGTGTCTCCGGATTTGAAAATAGAATTTTACTCCAGTAACGTTTCAGTGTTTTACCACCGTTCTCAGAACAATACAACAAACACAGTGAAACAACTTATTTATACAGTATTCACCCCCCGATGTACGCCAAACACATGTAAAGCGCGGCCATTGTGTGGCTTGGTGCGGACGTCATCAGAATAATATTAAAAACAACAACAACTCACAGATGTCAATACCTAGGAAACTGAGAATTAAAGCTCTCCTATCAATCCTGACTACAAGTGCTACATATATTATGAAAGGTACAGAAATTAAATAAAGGGATAAAAATTAAATAAATTAAATAAATAATGGGACAGCAGATCTATATAACTAGTGCTTACGCTAACAATTGAAGCACTTCTAAGTTACTCGCTAATCCAACATTAATTTGATGATATGTGCTGCCTTATAAGCATGATCCCATAAATTACTTATTGTGTAATCCCAAACTTATTGCAGCTACAGGGAACAGCAGACCTATATTTATAATTATAAAAGAAAAAGAAAAGAAAGAGCTTAAGGGGATCAAAGTCTTATTTAATCCTCTAGGAGAGGATGTGTATAACTCAAATGTCCATTTATCTTCTCTCTGTAGAAGGATCTTATTCCTATCTCCTCCTCTCTTAAGGATATGCATGTGATCAATAATACATTGTGTCCACATTCTTGAAAATGACATGCTACCAGTTGATCAGACTCCTTTTTCTCTATGGCTTGGCGCAAAATGCTCCTATGATTCGCCATCCTTGTCCGAAGGGTACCAACGTAAAATAAACTGCAAGGACAGTGGAGCAGATAAACTATATAAGTGGTAGTACAGGTCACTTTATGTTTCAGAAAGTATCTCTTTTTATGCCTAGGATGATTAAAGAACTTTCCTGTGAGCATCTCATTATATGTGTGCAGCCACTGCAGCAGAAACATCCTGGTTTCTGATTATCCAGACAATTTTTAGAAAAACATTGTACGGGATCCGTTTGTTGTAGGTTATCTTTTAATGACCTCCCTCTTCGGAAACCTACCCTTGGTACTTCCATATTCTTAAACGGGAGGGTTTCATCAGATTGTAGAATCTCCCAGTTCTTTTTTAGGATATAGTTAAAGCGGTTCTTATCTGCGGCCTAGGTAGTGAGGAAAGTTAACCTCTTCTCTCCTCGTTGCTTATTAGTCTTCTTTTTTCCTTGTATAGCCTCATCCATCTGTCCTTTCAAGACTCTATTTTGATATCCTCTAGCCTTAAACCGATCTTTTATCTCCTGTTGCTGTATTGCTGCCTTTTCTTTATTAGTATTATTCCTCTGGACTCTCAAGAATTGAGATTTTGGTAACGCTCTTTTTAGTGCTGGTGGATGGCAACTATCTGAATTCAACAATGAATTCATATCCGTCAGTTTCTTGAACAGGGTTGTGTGCAATGTGCCGTCCTCTTTAAAGATTCTTAGATCCAGAAATTTGATGGTGGAGTGATGAAAGCTCATTTTAAACTTTAATGAAGGGTGTTCACAGTTTGACAGTTTAACTCCTTAAACCAATCCTGAAGAGATTGTACCTCTACACATGATCATAAGGTCGTCTTTGTACCTTTTAAAGTATCTGATACTTGGATTCCGAAAACAGTCTGCTTTATTGACCTCAAATTCAGCCATAAACAGGTTGGCATAAGATGGGGCCACACTTGACCCCATTGACGTACCTGTGCGCTGTAAATAATAGTGCTTTTAAAAACTGAAATAGTTTTTACTCAGGCAGTTATTCAGGAGCTCTATAATTAATTCTACCAGTGGACCGAGATAGGGGTATCTGAGCAACTGTTTCTAAACTGATTTGAGTACTTCATCATGAGGGATCACCGTATAAAAACTTGTTATGTCTAAAGTCACCAGTAGGTCATTGTGACTAATTCTAATAACAAATAAATTTCTGCTCCTGAGTCTTTTACAAAGCTTCCCATATGCTGCACCAAGGGCTGAAATATGCTGTCTACATATACTGCAAGTGGTTGTAGAAGTGAATCAACCCGCTGAAACAATTGGATGTCCTGGGGGTTCCCTAAGATCCTTGTGGACCTTTGGCAATGTATAAAAAAATGGTACTTTGGGGTGCCCAATTGTTTCACTTCTACAACCACTTGCAGTATATGTAGACAACATATTACAGCCCTTGGTGCAGCATATGGGAAACTTTGTAAAAGACTCAGTAGCAGTAATGTCTTTGTTATTAGAATGTTGTTAGAATTATATTGTCACGTCATTTATAGGTCTGCTGTTCCCTGTAGCTGCAATAAGTTTGGGATTACACAATAAGTAATTTATGTGATCATGCTTATAAGGCAGCGCATATCATCAAATTAATGGTGGGTTAGCGAGTAACTTAGAAGTGCTTCAAATGTTAGCGTTAACGCTTGAGCAGGACCGTTAAATAGTGTTCCACTCCATTTGTATTATTAAACATTTTTAACCTATTAGTATATTGCCTAACAACCACATGTGGAGAAACAATATTAGTAACAGTATTAAGCATCAAAATCTGGACAGTGTTTAAGGAACGGATTTATTTGATAAAGACTACAATTACAGACGTTGATCACAGGATCCACCCTCTTTCCAATCTCTACAAAAGAACAAGTGAATAGGGTAAACACATCACTAATTTTGTGTTAATGTACTTTAGTCATTAGTGGAACAGCTTAAAAAACTAGGAAAAAGGATTGCTTTGGTCACCATAAAACAATGTAGGGGGTATATAAACATTGGTGGTCCCCTGATACATCCCTCACCACCATAACAGCCAATCAGGGCAATCCAAATATGGCTAATAAAGCCAGATATAATATAATACAGCACTATACAAAAATGTACCATAACTAAATGTTATGGTAAACACTATTTTTATATTTATCACAATGTGTATTTCAAGGGGCTGTTAACACATGACAATGTCATCATAGAGGGTCAGGACACCAGTAAACTTAGTCATATTCAAGGAGTCACAATATAAAGTCATTGGAACTTGAAAGCCAAGCTCTCTGTAAATGATGCCATACAACTTTGAATGTTTCTACTGTAATGCCAGGATACATATGCACCCAATATGATGCACTCTTAGTGACTCAGTCTTATCATAAAGATAATTAAAAAAAAAAGAGACCTGACAATTACTGGTGCTGCCAAATCACAAGGTCAAAGTCTCAAAAAAGCTAGCTGCACAAAGCACTAATACATTTTTAGTTACAATGCAAAAGATGACTCTCTGTCAATAAGTATTGTGTTATCTGTAAAGCTGAATGTCTATAATCTTACTTTTTGTCTTTGCATTCTTAAAAAGTTAGTTATAGTATATTTTAACATGAAAACCACTGTAAATGTTATTTTATTGCTTAAAGTGCATGTAAAGTCAACCTACTTGCTCTGCATCATAGTATGTATTTTCTAAATTAATAGTGAGTTTCATTCATCAAAATCGCAACATCGAATTGTAAAAAGAAATATTTAATAATTTGCCTTGTATTGTTATCGGCGATTCCTCCGCCCGACATTATGGTACCACATTATTTTGTTGATTGACAGTTCTATTTAGTACTATTTTCCTTTTCCCCGGGGCGTCAGGCCGGTTGTTACCTACGTCACACGAATCTACTGCGCATGCGCAAACTACCCGATGACGTTACCACCTCAATGCGTGTCCGCGATTAGCGCATGCGCAATAACTTGAAGGAATAATTTATTCAATGTAGTCTACGAGTGGAGTGAATTGTTCTCCTTGATCTCAAAGTATTCAATGAATGGAAACATTCATTGAATACTTTGTTTATAACTTTGTTACGGAGCATTGACGCATGCGCAATGTGAAACGAGGTGCCGAGGTTTACAGCATATTGATTGATGAACGCATGCGCGTATTGTCATGCTAAAAGTAAACGCATGCGCAAATGAGAGCCCGGATCGTGATCGCGATTGAAAAGCGACGTCATCGAGTGGGTGGTAGATATTACAATGATGCTGTATGAAAACCAGGAAGAAGACGGTTGGAAGGAGTTCAATGCATAGAACGCAGATAAGTTTAGAGATAAAAATAACGATAAATATAATTTATTTTGAAATAAGATTATTGTGGTTTTCATATTTATAACATTGGCAACAAGTAGTTAACATAACAATTAATAAGCAAAAACTTACATTCACTTTAAATAGTGTACCTTTATTTAATGTAATATATGAATTTTGTTTGTTCATAGATTTAGTTTTAAATATAATTTCTACATCAGTTCCACAGCTTTAATTTCTTAATAAATGTTTAAATAAAAAGGAGACTTTTTTTAAAAAACATAATTTATGCTTACCTGATAAATTTATTTCTCTTGTGGTGTATCCAGTCCACGGATCATCCATTACTTGTGGGATATTCTCCTTTCCAACAGGAAGTTGCAAGAGGATCACCCACAGCAGAGCTGCTATATAGCTCCTCCCCTAACTGCCATATCCAGTCATTCGACCGAAACTAGCCGAGAAAGGAGAAACCATAGGGTGTAGTGGTGACTGTAGTTTAAAATTTAGACCTGCCTTAAAAGGACAGGGCGGGCCGTGGACTGGATACACCACAAGAGAAATACATTTATCAGGTAAACATAAATTATGTTTTCTCTTGTTAGGTGTATCCAGTCCACGGATCATCCATTACTTGTGGGATACCAATACCAAAGCTAAAGAACACGGATGAAGGGAGGGACAAGGCAGGTACTTAAACGGAAAAGACCACTGCCTGTAGAACCTTTCTCCCAAAAATAGCCTCTGAAGAAGCAAAAGTATCAAATTTGTAAAATTTTGAAAAGGTATGAAGCGAAGACCAAGTCGCCGCTTTGCAAATCTGTTCAACAGAAGCCTCATTTTTAAAGGCCCAGGTGGAAGCCACAGCTCTAGTAGAATGAGCTGTAATCCTTTCAGGGGGCTGCTGTCCAGCAGTCTCATAGGCTAAGCGTATTACGCTCCGAAGCCAAAAAGAAAGAGAGGTTGCCGAAGCCTTTTGACCTCTCCTCTGTCCAGAGTAAACAACAAACAGGGAAGATGTTTGACGAAAATCTTTAGTCGCTTGTAAGTAAAACTTTAAAGCACAGACTACGTCCAAATTATGTAAAAGACGTTCCTTCTTTGAAGAAGGATTAGGACACAATGATGGAACAACAATCTCTTGATTGATATTCTTGTTGGAAACTACCTTAGGTAAAAACCCAGGTTTTGTACGCAGAACTACTTTATCTGTATGGAAAATCAGATAAGGAGAATCACATTGTAAAGCTGATAACTCAGAGACTCTATGAGCCGAGGAAATAGCCATCAAAAACAGAACTTTCCAAGATAAAAGTTTGATATCAATGGAATGAAGGGGTTAAAACGGAACTCCTTGAAGAAAATTAAGAACCAAGTTTAAGCTCCATGGAGGAGCAACAGGTTTAAACACAGGCTTAATTCTAACCAAAGCCTGACAAAATGCCTGGACGTCTGGAACCTCTGCCAGACGCTTGTGCAAAAGGATAGACAGAGCAGAAATCTGTCCCTTTAAAGAACTAGCTGATAATCCTTTATCCAAACCCTCTTGGAGAAAGGACAATATCCTAGGAATCCTAACCTTACTCCATGAGTAATTCTTGGATTCACACCAATGAAGATATTTGCGCCATATCTTATGGTAGATTTTCCTGGTTACAGGCTTTCGTGCCTGTATTAAGGTATCAATGACTGACTCGGAGAAGCCACGCCTTGATAAAATCAAGCGTTCAATCTCCAGGCAGTCAGTCTCAGAGAAATTAGATTTGCATGATTGAAAGGACCTTGTAGTAGAAGGTCTTGTCTCAGAGGCAGAAGCCAAGGTGGAAAGGAAGACATGTCCACCAGGTCTGCATACCAGGTCCTGCGTGGCCACGCAGGCGCGATCAAGATCACCTGTTTGATTTTGGCAATCAGTCGAGGGAGCAGAGGAAACAGTGGAAACACATAAGCCAGGTTGAAGAACCACGTTGCTGCTAGAGCATCTATCAGCGTCGCTTCTGGGTCCCTGGACCTGGATCCGTAACAAGGAAGCTTGGCGTTCTGGCGAGACGCCATGAGATCCAATTCTGGTGTGCCCCAATGATGAACCAATTGAGCAAACACCTCCGGATGGAGTTCCCACTCCCCCGGATGAAAAGTCTGACGACTTAGAAAATCCGCCTCCTAGTTCTCTACACCTGGGATATGGATCGCTGATAGATGGCAAGAGTGAGTCTCTGCCCAGCGAATTATCTTGGAGACTTCTAACATCGCTAGGGAGCTCCTGGTCCCCCCTTGATGGTTGATGTAAGCCACAGTCGTGATGTTGTCCGACTGAAATCTGATGAACCTCAGGGTTGCTAACTGAGGCCAAGCTAGAAGAGCATTGAATATTGCTCTTAACTCCAGAATATTTATTGGGAGGAGTTTCTCCTCCTGAGTACACGATCCCTGAGCCTTCAGGGAATTCCAGACTGCACCCCAACCTAGAAGGCTGGCATCTGTTGTTACAATTGTCCAATCTGGCCTGCGAAAGTTCATACCTTTGGACAGATAGACCCGAGATAGCCACCAGAGAAGAGAATCTCTGGTCTCTTGATCCAGATTTAGCAGAGGGGACAAATCTGTGTAATCCCCATTCCACTGACTGAGCATGCATAATTGCAGCGGTCTGAGATGTAGGCGCACAATTGGCACTATGTCCATCGCCGCTACCATTAAGCCGATCACTTCCATGCACTGAGCCACCGAAGGGCGCGGAATGTAGTGAAGGACACGGCAGGAATTTAGAAGCTTTGATAACCTGGACTCCGTCAGGTAAATTTTCATTTCTACAGAATCTATCAGAGTTCCTAGGAAGGAAACCCTTGTGAGGGGTGATAGAGAACTCTTTCCCTCGTTCACTTTCCACTCATGCGACCTCAGAAATGCCAACACTATGTCCGTATGAGATTTGGCAATTTGGAAGCTTGACGCCTGTATCAGGATGTCGTCTAGATAAGGGGCCACTGCTATGCCCCGTGGTCTTAGGACCACCAGAAGAGACCCCAGAACCTTTGTAAAAATTATTGGGGCTGTAGCTAACCCGAAGGGAAGAGCCACAAACTGGTAATGCCTGTCTAGAAAGGCAAACCTTAGGAACCGATGATGATCTTTGTGAATCGGTATGTGAAGGTAAGCATCCTTCAAATCCACTGTGGTCATGTACTGACCCTCCTGGATCATAGGTAGGATTGTACGAATAGTTTCCATTTTGAACGATGGAACTCTGAGGAATTTGTTTAAGATCTTTAGATCCAAAATTGGTCTGAAGGTTCCCTCTTTTTTGGGAACCACAAACAGATTTGAATAAAATCCCTGTCCTTGTTCCATCTGTGGAACTGGATGGATCACTCCCATTATTAGGAGGTCTTGCACACAGCGTAAGAATGCCTCTTTCTTTATCTGGTTTACAGATAATCTCGAAAGGTGAAATCTCCCTTGTGGGGGGGGGGGAAGCTTTGAAGTCCAGAAGATATCCCTGAGATATGATCTCCAACGCCCAGGGATCCTGAACATCTCTTGCCCATGCCTGGGCGAAGAGAGAAAGTCTGCCCCCTACTAGATCCGTTGCCGGATAGGGGGCCGTTCCTTCATGCTGTCTTAGAGGCAGCAGCAGGCTTTCTGGCCTGCTTGCCTTTGCTCCAGGCCTGGTTAGATTTCCAGGCCGGCTTGGATTGCGCAACAGTTCCCTCTTGTTTTGTAGCAGAGGAAGTTGATGCTGCACCTGCCTTGAAGTTTCGAAAGGCACGAAAATTAGACTGTTTGGCCCTTGATTTGGCCCTGTCCTGAGGAAGGGTATGACCCTTACCTCCAGTAATGTCAGCAATAATTTCCTTCAAACCAGGCCCGAATAGGGTCTGCCCCTTGAAGGGAATGTTAAGTAATTTAGACTTTGAAGTCACGTCAGCTGACCAAGATTTAAGCCATAGCGCCCTACGCGCCTGGATGGCGAATCCAGAATTCTTAGCCGTTAGTTTAGTCAAATGAACAATGGCATCAGAAACAAAAGAATTAGCTAGCTTAAGTGTTCTAAGCTTGTCAAGTATTTCAGTCAATGGAGTAGCTGTCTGAAAGGCCTCTTCCAGAGACTCAAACCAGAACGCCGCAGCAGCAGTGACAGGAGCAATGCATGCAAGGGGCTGCAGGATAAAACCTTGTTGAATAAACATTTTCTTAAGGTAACCTTCTAATTTTTTATCCATTGGATCTGAAAAAGCACAACTGTCCTCGACAGGGATAATGGTACGCTTTGCTAAAGTAGAAACTGCTCCCTCCACCTTAGGGACTGTCTGCCATAAGTCCCGTGTGGTGGCGTCTATTGGAAACATTTTTCTAAAAATAGGAGGGGGGGAAAACGGCACACTGGGTCTGTCCCACTCCTTAGTAATAATTTCTGTAAACCTTTTAGGTATTGGAAAAATGTCAGTACACACCGGCACCGCGTAGTATTTATCCAGTCTACACAATTTCTCTGGCACTGCAATTGTGTCACAGTCATTCAGAGCAGCTAAAACCTCTCCAAGCAACACCCGGAGGTTCTCAAGCTTAAATTTAAAAGTAGACATATCTGAATCAGGTTTCCCCGAGTCAGAGACGTCACCCACAGACTGAAGCTCTTCCTCAGCTTCTGCATATTGTGACGCAGTATCAAACATGGACCTTAAAACATCTGCGCGCTCTGTATTATGTCTAACCCCAGAGCTATCACGCTTTCCTCTGAATTCAGGCAGTCTGGCTAATACCGCTGACAGGGTATTATCCATGATTGCCGCCATGTCCTGCAAAGTAATCGCTATGGGCGTCTTTGATGTACTTGGCGCCATTTTAGCGTGAGTCCCTTGAGCGGGAGTCAAAGGGTCCGACACGTGGGGAGAGTTAGTCGGCATAACTTCCCCCTCGTCAGAATCCTCTGGTGATAATTATTTTAAAGATAACAGCTGATCTTTATTGTTTAAAGTGAAATCAATACATTTAGTACACATTCTCCTATGGGGTTCCACCATGGCTTTTAAACATAATGAACAAGGAGTTTCCTCTATGTCAGACATGTTTATACAGACTAGCAATGAGACTAGCAAGCTTGGAAAACACTTTAAATCAAGTTAACAAGCAATATAAAAAAAACGTTACTGTGCCTTTAAGAGAAACACATTTTGCCAAAATTTGAAATAACAGTGAAAAAAAGGCAGTTAAACTAACGAAATTTTTACAGTGTATGTAACAAGTTAGCAGAGCATTGCACCCACTTGCAAATGGATGATTAACCCCTTAATACAAAAAACAGATTAACAAAATGAAAAATATGTTTTTTTAACAGTCATAACAACTGCCACAGCTCCTACTTTTGAAGCCTTTTGAGCCCTTCAGAGATGTCCTATAGCATGCAGGGGACTGCTGAGGGAAGCTGAATGTCACAGTTTGTAATTTTAACTGCACCAACTATAACTTTTATACTATAACAGTGGAAAGCCTCAGGAAACTGTTCCTAGGCAAAAATAAAGCCAGCCATGTGGAAAAAACTAGGCCCCAATAAGTTTTATCACCAAAGCATATATAAAAACGATTAAACATGCCAGCAAACGTTTTATATTGCACATTAATCAGAGTATATACCTTTGATAGAAAGCCTGATACTAGTCGCTATTAAATCACTGTATTTAGGCTTTAACTTACATTAATCCGGTATCAGCAGCATTTTCTAGCAAATTCCATCCCTAGAAAAACTTAACTGCACATACCTTATTGCAGGATACCCTGCACGCCATTCTCCCTCTGAAGTTACCTCACTCCTCAGACATATGTGAGAATAGCAGTGGATCTTAGTTACTTCTGCTAAGATCATAGAAAAACGCAGGCAGATTCTTCTTCGAAATGCTGCCTGAGATAAAATAGTACACTCCGGTACCATTTAAAAACAATAAACTTTTGATTGAAGAAAAAACTAACTATATTTTACCACTTTCCTCTTACTACCTCCAGCTATGTTGAGAGCTTGCAAGAGAATGACTGAGTATGGCAGTTAGGGGAGTTGCTATATAGCAGCTCTACTGTGCGTGATCCTCTTGCAACTTCATGTTGGGAAGGAGAATATCCCACAAGTAATGGATGATCCGTGGACTGGATACACCTAACAAGAGAAAAGGATACTGACATATTAAATGATAATTGTTGTTCCCTTTTTTTTATTTTGGATAAGTAATTAATTTGGGAAAACTTCAAGCAACACTTTCCTGAATTTAAAATAAATTAACCTTTTAATATGATGAATATAAATTAAAGGGATAGTAAACCTAAAAAAAAACTTTACACGATTGCAAACTTTGTGACATAAACTTTTACTTTGCAAATAACATCTTTAAGCAATTTTTGTTTGTTTACCTGCAATTTACAAAAATAAACCTTTATCCTGCCAAACCCCTCCGGATCCTCATTATGTATATCAAATCAAACTGTTCTACTTAGGTAGAACAGTCATGGCGGCCCGCATGCGCATTCTGTCTTCTCTGTGATCCACGCATGCGCAAATCTCATTGTCAAGCTTAGGAGCCGGAGCAGAGTGCGGGCGGGGTAATACTAGGAACAGATCATGTGATTGCCCTCAAATTACAAATGACAGTGGAGCCGGCACTTATTCCATACAAAACATATGAGCTTTATTGTCCATATACTGTGGTTTTATTAATGTGACAATAAGGTTCATATGTTTTATGTGGAAGAAGTTCCGGCTCCACTATCATTTGTTCCTGTATTCCCTGGTCTGGAGGGGTTTGGGCTTGTTCCGTGAGGTCTCTGGTACATCTGATCGTTGTGACAAACGAGCTGTCTCCGCTGCAGTAGCTCCTAGACAGTGGGCTGTTTGCAGCGTCGAGCATACAGCGTTAGTGTTAGGAGTGGTGAGGACGCTGGTGCAGTTAGTGTAAAATCTTGTTTTCCTGCTGAGTAATGAGTATACATCATAAACCTGCCCATGGATGCTCATTTGCTGAGTGTTAGTTGTAGAAGCTTAAGACCTCTGCTTGTGGGACCAGGGACGTCCCAGTGTAGGGAGCAAACTGCCTGCTCAGCTCCTTTCAGTGACATTGTGTCCTCGGTCCCCCACTGACTCAGGCAATACTCACTAATTAGACAGTGTCACAGGAATCCTGGTAAGGAACCTGATAGGAGCGTGTGCTTTAGAGGAAATAAATATGTTTAACTGATCACAGCCGCTGATGTATCTCTGTCTCATCTGTCACTCATCTTGCCGCTTACAACCTACACTAACCATGCATGCAGCAACCACTCACTATGCTTCAGGCAGTTTTCTGGCACTGGCCAGATACTAGAAGAATAACTTTTCTTGTACTTAGATGACAAGCCCAAATAACAGTTCTAATCTAAATATGCAAATTAGATGATTCTTGCTGCCCTGCTATTGGTTAATGGAATTGCATAGGTAATGAGAAAACCCAGCCTACATTTAGGGGCGGGCATTAGTGCCGTTTGGAGGAGAAATAAAAATATAATTTTTATTCTGAAGCAAACTTCGTTTAAAAATCAAAGTAAGTGGGATTAAATATGTAAACCTTTACCTAGCTGATGACATGTTTTTATTAGTTGAAAAAAGAAAATATTTATAACCCTTTAAACTACTTTCAGTTATTAATTGTTTTAGAAATCTGATTAAAAAAATTATTGTCTAACAGAACAATATTATCTAAATGAAGATATATTTAAGTGTCTTTATATACAATAGCCTAGAATATTTTATAGTTAAGTCCATTTAAAATAATATATATTATAATTTAACTTCCTAAAATACACTTTAATCAACCCAGGGAATATTAGCTATGAAAAAAATATATATACCTATTTTTATATACGTGGTACCACAATTTGAAGCCAGATGTGAATGTATATAAAAAGAGTGAATGTAAGAAATCTGATGACAGTAGAATGTTATTGTAGCAGATGATAAGTTGAGCTGTGCAATGGAGTAAATTATACACCATTAAAGAATATAAATTATATTATGAAAGTGGTCATGATATCAGGTTGTAGGTCAGCATGTTCTAGAGTATTTTGCATAAGTAGTTATTTACAGAAATAGTGGTTGATTCATGGAATAGACTTCTTATAGAGGTGGTAATATCAGATACTTCACATCACTACCAGGAATTTTAGTAAAAAACTTGCCCAAAGTACTTGAGAATGTTTAGCATTTTGCTATCACTCTGTTTAATCAGAAATAGAGTTTTTTCTTATTTACCTATGAAAACTGTATATATTTATGTAGGAATTACCATCCCACCCCCTGATCCCTACCAAAGAGCTCTCCCCCCCCAGTCACCACCATCATAGGTATTGTCAGCTAGCCTGCCAGTATGCAATTTCAGGCTTTTATTTATTTGTTATTTTTTAAGATTTCTGTTGTGTAGTTCCCTTCTCATGCTCCCACCTCCTTAATCCCCTCCCAAACAGCTTTCTAACACACACACACCCCTGTCCCATTGCTCCCTGTCATATTTGTTACTGGCACCCACTCTTCTGTTTAATTTATTTTATATTGTTATCAATTTTATTTATTTTTATGTAGGCTGGGGTCCCCCCTCCAGCCAAAATTGATCCATTGTGTAGGGCCTCATCCCTCCTTCTCCCTTCATAATGAAGAGAACCCTGCCTCTCCAACCCACTTGTTACCAACAGACAGTGGCAGAACTACCATTGGTGCAGCAAGTGCTGGGGCCCATAGAAGCTAGTGTATAAATACTCAGTATCATTGTAAAGTGCAGAATGTTCATTATCAGTGTATATGTATAAACATAGATATACTTAGAATCATTAAACAGAGAAGAATGTATATTATTACTATTGCTTATTACTAAGTTACCTTTGGGGGAGGGCAAACAGGTTTTTGCACCAGGGCCCTCTGTTGAGTAGGTCCTCTACTGCCAACAGAGGATTGTTATACAGTGTCACCATTGTAACAATTGGGATCTGGCTTGATATATAAGGAAGCACAATCTGCCCCCTGGTCTAAGTTGACAGTGGGGACTGCAATGTGCGCCTCTGTGTTGGATGTAGGTACTACAATAACACAGTACACTTTGCAAAGTACTGTGTAATATTGTACCTACATCCATAAGGTACAAGTGGTTAAACTGAGCTAAATATGACATAATTGCCCTTCTGTTTCATTTCTGCTGTCAATATGTTTCTATAAAAAATTGTTAGCTGAAAATCTACATTTATATTGCTCTAAAACAGTTTTTTCCTCAAATCGTATTACCCAAGCACAGTTTTATAAACCTGAATATGCCTATGAATTCACTGCATAGAAATTAGGAAAACACTATCTATGGGCAACTAGTTTTATTTATAGGTATGTGAAACATCTTGAAATACCTTGAAATTGTATAAACTGTTTAACGAAACAGTGTACTGTAATTTATTTCTCCCCCTTAAAGATTTCCAATTACTTATTTTACCAGCTACAGAATAAAAAAGATATAAGAAAATATTCCTTACAAATTAAACTGAAATGTTTTCACTACAATTTAACTTGCTTTTGCCTATAGTTTAATATATATATATGTATATATATATATATATATATATGTTTCTGTCAGTTAAATAAGTTTATTGTGAATTTTGAGTAAACTTCACCTTCATGCAGCTGGCCAAAAAAAGCAGTGGTACCAGTTTGTTTAAAATGCTTACAGCATTTCACAAGACTTGTGAGAGAGCTTCAGACATACCCTGGGAACTTTTCTGTTCAACCTAGGGAACTCCCATGTCCCTCCCACTTTCTGAAGCTGTATTTTATTTTACAATAGAGAAAAAAACAAGTGCAATGTAAGCTGGAAAAGATACGCAAAAATATAAAAAGCATGATCCTAATTTATTAAAGTAACATGTAAACTTTCAAAACATATACAGAATTTTTAAAATCACTGCTGTATCTAAATTTAAATGTATTAAAAATTAAAACAGAAAGTGCAAAGCTTGATTGTAATAATGCTGAAAGGACCCAATCTGAAGTGTAAGGTATTTTTAAATACATTACACAAAGTGTAACAAAACTCTCTTATCATGCAGTGCTATATTGCACTGAGCTTGTCTCCGTTGAGATATAGAAATGAGAAAGATCTTGACATGTTGGATGAGTTCTACCTTTTTTCAGGAAAGCCTGTAGAAACAGTTTTAAACTGAAAAATGTGTTAATTTGCCACTTTGGGTGCTATGTTTTAATAAACCGTAAACAGTATTGTTACCATTGGAGGCGGTTGGGGCTGTTCCTGCTTGCGGGAGGTAAATCTTACCGGATGACTTATTTGATCCGGTCTGCTTACACTGCACTTAGTTGTGTGCCTCCAAATTTGAGTTGTTTCTAATTTTTTTCCTTGTTGTCACTTGAATAACTTACGCTATGAGGTGCATTCTTTTATTTGTTTTTTAGGATACCGATAGTGGATGGTCTGACACTTAAGAAGAGCTGCCTGTGTACCTGTACATGTGTAAACTATTCCTTTTATATCCTTATTTGGATGAATACATGAACTTTTTTAGCAATCATTTACTTACTGTTAGGGGTCACTCTGGTGGTGCCCCTGGTGTTATTAGTTGCGTGATATCAGTGTAATAAACTTACTTAAAGGGCCATAATACCCAAATGTTTAAACACTTGAAAGTGATGTAGTATAGCTGTAAAAAGCTGACTAGAAAATATCACCTGAACATCTCTATGTAAAAAAGAAAGATATTTTACCTCAAAAGTTTCTCAGTAGCCACATCCCATTGTAAAGGACTTCTAAGCAGCATTTTAGTGTGTTTGTCCTGGGACAGCGGAAGGGGCGCGCTTACGTGCACTCTTATGTTATTTCCCTATTCAGTGTAAGGAAGTTTGCTATGAAATCTCTTGAGAGTGAAGTGAAATCTCATGAGATTACAGTAAAAGAGTTCATGACCTCAGCACTGCTGATGCTGATTGGCTGCTGTTCATTTCTTCTTCATTTTTTTTTACCTGCAGCTGGGAGCAGCTGAGTATAACTTTTTACACAGAACTTAGTCTGCTGAGCTAAGGAGATTGTGAGGTAAAATATCTTCCTTTTTTACATAGAGATGCTCAGGTGATATTTTCCTGTCAGCTTTTTACAGGTAAACTGCATCAGTTTCAAGTGATTTAGCATATGAGTATTATGTCCCTTTAACCAATACTTTTTACATAACATTTCTTCTGTTCAAGTAATCTTATCCATCTTATATGGTGTTAAATAGGACATATGAATTATTTTAACATTGAGCTTCTTGATAATATGTAGCTAATGAAGTTTTACTAACTTTTGATGTTTTGGCCCACATTCAAATAAGACCAGCCAAGCAGGGTTTATAGATTTGTAATGGCTGGTTAATTACCGTGCGCCCGCAAACGGTCAAATTTGCCTGTTTGCAGCCATGCAATAATTTAGCGCTCCATTTGTAATCCGGCCCTAAATGGTATGCCAACAAACAAAATTAATGTTTTGACTCAGTAATTAAAAAGATGTCTTCCAAAATGGCTTTTAATTTTAGAAAAAAAAACCTATAATTTAAGGTTGTTTGCTATATGTAAACCGAAAAACTATCAGGGAAATGTAACTGTGATGAGCTGTTCTATAAATCTAACCAATTTATTAAATATTTTCCTCTTTAACAATGTATTAAATACAAAAGGTTTGACTATGCTATTGATACTATTCATATCCCGTACATAAAGAGTATGGATGTGAATTCACAGTAAAATCATTTTTCCATTACAAGAAACATTGCCTGAGTTATTCATAATGTTTAGGGTAATGTGTCTATAGTATTCTTTTGTTGTTCAAAGGGAAATTGGAAAAACACTAACGGACCATAAGCTATGGCAACAAACCTCAATAATATTACATAATGCTTTGTTATACTTTATTTCATACATAACAATGAGTCACAGCTGTGGTGTCCTGAGGTAAAACAAAATTATTGTATAAATAAATGTGTTTACTCTGAAACCAACCATTTATTTCCAGAAAGTGCACATTTTCTTTAACTATAAATGGATGAATTTGGAGTTTTATTGCATTGATTATTTTTTTATAAGTAAGAATACACCAAACTGAATCTGCTCCATCTTCAGCAAACTGAATTATATTAGCCCATATAAGGGTAAATGAAAAGCATCACTAAGTACTGTTTATTTGTTTGCTATATACTGTATGTGATTTGTATTTGCTTACTTTATGGTTCAAAAGCAATAAAGAAACATGTTAAAAACAAACAATTATGAAAGCACTTTACTAATAATTGTACCTGTTTTAGCTAAGAAAAAATGAAAAGAAGAACATAATCTAAAAGTGAAATGAAAACCTGACCTAACAATGCTTCCTATATAATGACACACAACCAGTATGAACAAAAAATGCAGTTGGGCTTTCACTAAACTGCCAACACCTAGTGGTAAAACAAACCAAATGATTTTTCTTTCATGATTCATACAATTTTAAAACAATTTTCTAATTTACTTTTGGTATCACATATACTTTGTTCTCTTGGTAAAAGAGGGGACATAAGATAAAGTAGCTTGCACGTCTTTAGCACTATATGGCAGCAGGTTGGAAAGAAAGTTATACAGTCCTGCCATATAGGGCCCCAGAGACCATCCTGGTATCTCTTGAACAAATAATTGTATGGGAAAAACATAATAAAAGTTAATTGGAAACTTTTTTTTAAATTGTATGGCTCTGCCTGAATTTTGTGGCTTGGTTAGGAGTTTGAAAATCAGCACAATCTTATTTAAAAAATAAGCAAAACTATGCATTTTTACAAAAACAGTCCCAGATGGGCTTTACAAATGTATCAGCTACAAAACAATTATGCAAATAAAAAATCTAGTGTACAATGACCTTTTAATTTTCCCCAAAAAATTGTACAAAATCACTGGCAAAAAAAGAAACAAAGTCTGTAAATTTTCACATTAAGCTTTTTCTTTATGCAGATGGTTAAAATATCATATAACATCCCCATAATAGCCTTGTTATCGATTTGTTGCTACAGTTAATCAGAAGAACCACAATAGCAATTTCTTTAATTTGACTTAACAGACTTCTATAGAGAGACAAGTTCATTGCTTGAGGAATTTTTTCAGTTTGGAAAAGAACATCAAAATGTTCAGTTGTGATCAAACACTAAAATCCAGCATACTGAGCCTGCAGTATTTCAATTATCTTTAACTGAAGAAGCCACATATCAAGAAAGCTTTGAAAATATTTTCTGCCCTACAGGAGTTGAAAGAGTTACATTTTGAGGGCAAGTATTTGCCAGTAGAGGTTGTAAGGACAGAAAAATGGTCTAAAGAAAGGGCAATCACTTCCACAGGAATCATCCTGTGAGAACACTAGGAATTCGATAAATGCAGAAAACGTAAAGTCTCATTTGAAATCATGCCCATAGCATCTCCATGGTGTAGAAGGAAACTCGAAATAAACATCACAACATATTTTCCCTAAATATTTAATGATGACTAAAGACAACAATCAACTAGCAGGTGCTTTTTTATCTTTGTGCATTGACATCTTTACAGGTTCCTTTGAAATAAAAAAAGAGCTTGGAAGTATCATTATTTATATTATCTTTATTTTAATTTAACTACAGATTCTGCAGTGGTAGACAGCCTAATCTGTCTACAAAACTCTCACTCATTAACATCTAGTATACTGTGTTCCTAAAAAATTCAAATTCATATATCATAGCTTTAAAGGAGAGTTATATACTGTAAATAGTTGGAAACATTAACATAGAAAATAAATACTGATATAAAGGTTAATTAATTTTTAATTGTGAGCAAAGGCAGCTTTCTGAAATAAACATAGCAGATATTATTGTGAAATTCCAGACATCCCAACCTGCAAAAACTCATTTCAGGGAGGTGGCTTCTCCTGCTACTGCGCCGCCACCCCCCCCCACCCCCCCTCCCAGTTATATATTGGACACCTTGAAACCCTAAATAAGATAGACTTATTAAAGTAGCTTCCCACTAAATTCACATTTAAAAAAGTAGCTTTATTGCACAACCATATACAATAAACCTATTTTCCAGTGATCACACGCTTGTTGAATGCTCAAATATTTTAGAATACGAAGTTTAATTACGTGCAGTAAATAAAGTACTATTTGTGTTTTATTTTTATTAAAATCAATGGGACCTTTTTTGTTACTAATGCATGCTTTGAGGGTTCTATAACGTCCCAACAACTAAAGGCATTCCTTAAAGAAACACTTTTCCGGATTTGGGCCACATTGGATCATGGTACTTGGAGTTTCAGGGAGATTGCATTCCATTTGCTGGCATCAGGGAGCCGCTATTAGAATCAGGTAGACTCCCTGAACTTCAGGGAGACTTGGGATGTCTGAAATTCAGAGGTGGGTGTGTCACTGACTGACAAGGAATTTAGGGCTGGAAAAGAATGGCAGTGTGATGACAAGCTAAATGCAAAATCAGGAGCTTTAAGGGGCATAAATTACCTTGTGAAACCAAGAAGTTTTGTATTCTTTCAATATATAAACATAATTATCAGCTGTGAAAATGTTCTTAATACATGAACAAATTTTTGCTGCAATTGTTTTTCAGCGGTCAAACTCACACAATTACATGCTATATCTGGGTAGGTATTTATCCAGGCTTCTTACTGGAGTACACACTGCTAGTCATTGTCATTTTGTTAGAAAACATTATTTTGCAATATCTAATTACCTTTATAAAGGCCAGTTTGGGACATATATGTAACAGGGTTAGGTTTCTGAAGTTTGATGTATGTACACTTTCAATCCTTAGAATGAGAAAACCCACAATATTTAGAGATACAAGAAAAGGGAGAATAAAAAATCTAATTATATTGCAAATGTATATTATATTATCTGCTATCTAAACTCTCTCAATACATAATAAATATTTAAAGGGTGATAACATTCTTTTCTTTCATACAGTTGGTCAGAGTCCATGATCCATTACTCCTGGGAATTACTCTTTCATACCACTAGGAGGAGGAAAGATTCCCAAACCCCAAGAGCCCTATAAAACCCCTCCCACCTCACATGTACCTCAGTCTTTACTTTGCTCCACTGGAAGTGTTAGAAGAATGAAGATGTGCATTTGATTCTTCAGAGAGAGGGGTTCTCAGTTTATGTTGAGGCCGGGTTCCCCACAGAGTATAGTGCTTGTCAGAGGGATGCATAGGGGGTATGGTTTGTGGCTCCTTTTTCATCTCATGGGTAATCTGTTACAGACCCTCTATAATTCTTCACAGTTGCCTCCTTCTATGGATCTGCAATATACTCCTATGCAATAATCTCTACTGGTTGTTTGCAGGTGGATAAGTGTCTATTGGTAAGTAAAATGTTATAAATGGGACATAATAGTTACGTTATTCCCCTTGCTCTTTGTGTGTCGCTTTTTTTGTCACACTTTTGTGGGTTGGCTTTGTGTTTACGCATGTCAGGTTAGCGCACGCTGGGTTTAACGCTCATCAGGGCCACGTGTATCTATACAGTTCTGTTTTTATTTGTCCATGCTTTGACTAGATTACACACATTGAGTGAATTTTTTTTTTTTTTTAAATCCCTCCCTTTATGTTAATACTCAGGGACTCCCCAGATTGGGTATTAGTTCCCATGAGTAATGGATCATTGACTCTCACCACCTGTATGAAAGAAAGCATAATTTATGCTTACCTGATAAATTCATTTATTTCAAGGTGGTGAGAGTCCATGAGACCCACACCCTTTGTTTTTTAGTTTAGTATTTTCTTTAGCACATATTTTTTTTCTGCTCCTTTTATAGCTCTTATTCCTTTTTCTTACCTAATTTTGCTTGGCTATACATTAGACTGAGGTATGTGTGAGGTGGGAGGGGTTTTATAGCGCTCTTGGAATCTTTGCCTCCTTCTAGTTGTAAGGAAGATTAATTCCCAGGAGTAATAAATTGTGGACTCTCACCATCATAAAAGAAAAAAAATAACCAAAATATCAAACATATGGTGGGATCTCAAAGACTCTCACCACCATGAAATACATTAATTTATCAGGTAAGCAGGAATTATATTTTCTTACATAAAGGTGGTAAGAGTCCACAATACTTTACTCTTGGGAAACTAATACCCAAGCTGTGGAGTCCACAAGTAATGCGGATGGGACAAAATGGCTACTCAAAGATTAGTTGGTTATTCTTTTTATGCTGAAAAAAATATATGCACAACAATATTTAGTGTCCAGAAACAATTGCCTTAAGGGTTTACCTCCCAAAAGCTGCTTCAGAAGAAGGAAAAACATAAAAATGGTAGAATTTAGGTGTGTAAGAAAGCCCAACTTGCTGCCTTACAAGTTTAATCAACACATGCCTCATCCTTAAAGGGACATTCTAGTCAACATTAAACTTTCATTATTCAGATAGAGCATGCAATTTAAACTTTCCAATTATCTTTTATCATCAAATTTGCTTTGTGCTCTTGGAATTCTTAGTTGAAAGCTAAACCAAGATAGGCTCATATGCTAATTTATAAGTCCTTGAAGGCCACCTCTTGTCATTTTGAAAGTTTTTAACAACTAGACAGATAGATAAGATTGTGCTCACTCCCGTGGAGTTATTTGAGGCTGAACTGGTTGGCTAAATTTTCTAAAATGCTAATCTCTCAAAAGAACTGAGATAAGGGGGCAGTCTGCAGAGGCTTAGATACAAGATAATCACACAAGTAAAAGTCTATTAAATAAAATATAAATTGCAGAATGGGTAATAAAGGGATTAACTATTACTAGAGTAGACTGTCCCTTTAAAATCCCAGGAAGTAGCCACTGATTTAGTGGAATAGACCGTAATATGTTAAGGTTGAGACTGGCCCACTTCCAAGTAAGCCTTGTAAATCAAAAAGCTTCAACCAAGAGGCTAACAAGATGGCTATTGCTTCCTGGAACCCCCACCTGTAACAATAGATCTCTGGCTATGATGTACAATCCCAGTTGTACTTACTAAACATCCTATAGGCTAAGAAGGTACCAACATAAATAAACATACATACCTGATAGGCACCCACACTACTGGACTTACCATTTGCAGAAGAATACTGCTTCTCACATATATGGCATATCCAGTGCTGTACACGTGACAGCAGAGGATCTTTATATATGGAGTGTGTTTGCCTATTAGGTAAAAATAATGTAAAAAGCAAACATTTGGGGGTCGATCCAATAAAAATCGTCGCCCGTAAAAGCCGGCGACACCAATATTTATGCTGGTTTGGTATCACATATACGGCGTAACCTAGAAGTTACACCCGTATATTTCTGCCGTCGCCCGTAGTTTTTTGGGCCATAGGCAGGTATACCAAACCAGCGCAGTTTGGTATCCAATATGCAGCGTAAGGACTTACATGGCGAAAATGGAGAAATCTTACTCCATTTTCACCTCGCCACAAAAAGCAGCCGTAAGAAGCCTTACGCTGACTATTGGAGCCCCGTAACTCCCTAAACTAGCTAGAAAATAAACCTAACACCTAACGCATGCGCAATGTCTATCTACCTGTCACCCGCGATCTGCTAAATAAAACCTAACACCTAACGCATGCACAATGTCTATCTACCTGTCAACCACGATCCCCCCCCCCCGAAATCCCTA
This sequence comes from Bombina bombina, assembly GCF_027579735.1. Classification (NCBI taxonomy): domain Eukaryota; kingdom Metazoa; phylum Chordata; class Amphibia; order Anura; family Bombinatoridae; genus Bombina; species Bombina bombina. The sequence goes on along the minus strand of NC_069501.1, from coordinate 753,355,658 downwards.
ATAAAGTTATTAACCCCTAAACCGCCGCTCCCGGACCCCGCCGCCATCTACATAAACTAACCCCCTACTGTGAGCCCCTAAAACCGCCGCCATCTACCTTATCTATCCCCTAATCTGACCCCTTACACCGCCGCCACCTATATAAAAATTATTAACCCCTAATTTAATCTACCTACCCCGCCGCCAGCTATATTATCTATATTAACCCTAAGTATATTATAGTTAATATAGTTATTACATTATATATATTAACTATATTAACCCTAATTATATTAGGGTTAATATAGTTAATATAGTTACTATAGTATTTATATTAACTCTATCTAACCCTAACACCCCTAACTAAATTCTTATTAAATTAATCTAATTCATATTATAAACTAAAATATTCCTATTTAAATCTAAATACTTACCTATAAAATAAACCCTAAGATAGCTACAATATAATTAATAATTACATTGTAGCTATGTTAGGGTTAATATTTATTTTACAGGTAAATTGTTAATTATTTTAACTAGGTATAATAGCTATTAAATAGTTATTAACTATTTAATATCTACCTAGTTAAAATAATTACCCAATTACCTGTAAAATAAATCCTAACCTAAGTTACAAATACACCTACACTATCAATAAATTAAATAAACTACAAATATCTATCTAAAAATACAATTAAATTAACTAAACTAAATTACAAAAAAAACAAACACTAAATTACAAAAAATAAAAAAAAATTACAAGATTTTTAAGCTAATTACACCTATTCTAAGCCCCCTAATAAAATAATAAAGCCCCCCAAAATAAAAAAAAATCCCTGCCCTATTCTAAATTAAAAAAAGTTCAAAGCTCTTTACCTTACCAGCCCTTAAAAACATATACAATACCCCCCCCCATTACAACCCACCACCCACATACCCCTATTCTAAACCCACCCAAACCCCCCTTAAAAAAGCCTAACACTACCTCCCTGAAGATCTCCCTACCTTGTCTTCACCACACCGGGCCGAACTCCTCATCCGATCCGGGCGATGTCTTCCTCCAAGCGGCAAAGAAGAATTCTTCCTCCGGAGATGTCTTCCTCCAAGCGGCAAAGAAGAATTCTTCCTCCCGGCGACGTCTTCCTCCAAGCGGTAGCAAAGTCTTCTTCCTTCCGGCAGCATCTTCCATGAAGCGGCATCTTCAATCTTCTTTCTTCGCTCCGCCACCAATCAGCCAATCGGATTGAACTTGAATCTGATTGGCTGATTCAATCCGCCAATCAGATTTTTCTAACTTAATTCCGATTGGCTGATAGAATCCTATCAGCCAATCGGAATTCGGTGGACGCCATCTTGGATGACGTCATTTAAAGGTACCTCATTCGTCGTTCAGTCGTCGGCCGGGATGGATGCTCCGCGGTGGCGGAGCTTAGAAAGAAGATTGAAGATGCCGCTTCATGGAAGATGCTGCCGGAAGGAAGAAGACTTTGCTGCCGCTTGGAGGAAGACGTCGCTGGGAGGAAGAATTCTTCTTTGCCGCTTGGAGGAAGACATCGCTGGAGGAAGAATTCTTCTTTGCCGCTTGGAGGAAGACATCGCCGGAGGAAGAATTCTTCTTTGCCGCTTGGAGCAAGACATCGCCCGGATCGGATGAGGAGTTCGGCCCGGTGTGGTGAAGACAAGGTAGGGAGATCTTCAGGGGGGTAATGTTAGGCTTTTTTAAGGGGAGTTTGGGTGGGTTTAGAATAGGGGTATGTGGGTGGTGGGTTGTAATGGGGGGGTATTGTATATGTTTTTAAATGCAAAAGAGCTGAATTCTTTGGGGCATGCCCCACAAAAGGCCCTTTTAAGGGCTGGTAAGGTAAAGAGCTTTGAACTTTTTTTAATTTAGAATAGGGCAGGGATTTTTTTTTTATTTTGGGGGGCTTTATTATTTTATTAGGGGGCTTAGAATAGGTGTAATTAGGTTAAAAATCTTGTAATCTTTTTTTTATTTTTTGTAATTTAGTGTTTGTTTTTTTGTAATTTAGTTTAGTTAATTTAATTGTATTTTTAGATAGATATTTGTAGTTTATTTAATTTATTGATAGTGTAGGTGTATTTGTAACTTAGGTTAGGATTTATTTTACAGGTAATTGGGTAATTATTTTAACTAGGTAGATATTAAATAGTTAATAACTATTTAATAGCTATTATACCTAGTTAAAATAATTAACAATTTACCTGTAAAATAAATATTAACCCTAACATAGCTACAATGTAATTATTAATTATATTGTAGCTATCTTAGGGTTTATTTTATAGGTAAGTATTTAGATTTAAATAGGAATATTTTAGTTTAGAATATGAATTAGATGAATTTAATATAAATTTAGTTAGGGGTGTTAGGGTTAGATAGAGTTAATATAGTTAATATAAATACTATAGTAACTATATTAACTATATTAACCCTAATATAATTAGGGTTAATATAGTTAATATATATAATGTAATAATTATATTAACTATAATATACTTAGGGTTAATATAGATAATATAGCTGGCGGCGGGGTAGGTAGATTAAATTAGGGGTTAATAATTTTAATAGAGATGTCGGCGGTGTAAGGGGCTTACATTAGGGGTTAATAATTTTAATAGAGATGGCGGCGGTGTTAGGAGCTCACTTTAGGGGGTTATAGATTTAATATAGCTGGCGGGGTACGGGAGCGGCGGTTTAGGGGTTAATAACTTTTTTTATTGTTAGGCTAGTGAGGGGGGATAGCGGATAGAGGGTTAGACGTGTCGGGCTATGTTTAGCAGGCGTGTTAGACAGTGCGGGTGATTCAGACTTTAGTCAGGTTTTATAGGCGCCGGCAGTTTCTAACGTGGCGCAAGTCACTGGCGACTCCAAAAATCTGTACTTACGCAGATTTCTGGACATCGCTGGTTTGTGAGACTTGCGTCACTTTAGCAAGTGACGGTGCCGCATATTGGATAGCTCGAGTTGCGAGCTGAAACTGCGGGCGACGCGGGTTCCCTCGCTTGCGCCGCAAACTGCGATCTATATCGGATCGCGCCCATGGTACTTAAAATGGACCCAATTCGTTTTTAAGAGGCCAAACCTGTAGAATTTCAAAGGCCTGAAATTCCTGCAAAAAAACTGCCAGAAAATAGTTTTGCTGATGGATTGGAAAAACACTTCCCCTGTCTTCATACAAAATTTATTTTGTAAACGCAGATGAAATTGTTATTTTAGTAGTAATATCGACAATGCTTGTTTGCAGTTAAGGGACACACCAATTAAAAAGCCTTTTTGAGCATGTTTAGTTCATCTCCTTAAATGAGTCTTAATACTTATCAGGTAAACACTGTATAGAATATCAAGTTTCCAGATATTGCTTGATGCATAACAGAGTTTACATTATAGGACAGTGAGCAAAATAAATAATAAAAGTGTATGATAGACTTTTTTGCCATACTAAACATTTTATATATAATTAATTGTTTAGCTTAATGAATCTTTAGATGTTGTTTTTACTTAACTAATCCCTTTTGAATTATGTAAAGTGATTTCTCACTGCAGTTCCAGGGTAAGGTAAATAGGAAAATTAGCTTATTTTAATTAAGCATTCAGTTCCTGATTTTTCTATCTTTTCTAAGAAAATCAATACTTTGTAGCAGGCTGCAAGCACATATTTTAAATATTATGTGTTATCAATACAAAACACACAAGCTGATGCATTCAGCTCTTCACTAAAGCTAATTTACTTGTAAGTAGATCTTGACACAACAAATGTTAATAGCAAACTAGTTAAACAGAATTGTAAAATGCATTTTGGCTAAATTAATTGTCAATCTCAACTGAGCTTGGATGAAATACAGCCAGTAATGTTGTTGTGTGCTTTTGCTTAGTATTCAACAGCAGTTCTATTATATACTGTAAATACAAATCTCTAATTATACAGTACGTTCACCAAAGTCGTTTAATAAAAAATATAATCCAGAAAACAATAATACTATTTTTTCCTGTATAAATTTATAGTGCATTTCTTAGATCAATTTAAATTTTGTGAAAGTAATGGAAAATAAAAAAAGATAACACTGAGTAGAAAAAGGGAAAAAAAAAATTCTTTCATGATTCAGATAGAACATACAATTTTAAACAATTTTCTGATTTACTTCTATCATCTAATTTGCTTCAATCTCTTGGTATACTTTGATAAAAGAGCAACAATGCACTGCAAGGAGGTAGCTGAACACATTGAGTGAGCCAATGACAAGAGGCATGTAAGTGCAGTCACTAATCAACAGCTAGCTCCCAGTAGCGAACTGCTGCTACTAAGTCTACAACAATAAAAAAAACAAGAGAAGCGCAAGTTCTGGGGTGTGTTCTGGGCTACAACATTCACAGAAGGACTTGTGATCCCTAGAATTTGCTTCAGACGCTCGAGGGGACTTCATTTGGTAACCCAATGTGTGAATACTCACTACTTGCTTACACTGTGTGTCAATCAGCTTGTTTTATCTTTTATCTTGTGAGTAACCACCTTTGTTTAGGGGCCTCAATAAATTGTTTTTATCCTGTGTTGCGCTTCTCTCGTTTTTTAACCCCTGTAGCTCTCTTTGGAATGCCATTTGAAACATTTGTGGGGAGGAGCAGCAGGAACACTTGGATGTAATCACTTATCTGTATTCATCTGGAAAATCACAAATCGATCGAAGGAGGGTTTGGGACTGTGCTACAAACTCCATACACTTTTGAGGATGCAACTTTTTATCAGGCTTTTACATTTCTGGGTTCATTGTGTGTATAGGTCATTATCCCTTGTCCTTCTATGTACCTTGTGTTTTGTTTTTAAAGGGCAGCACTACATGTTATTCTGTATTTAACTGTGCTACTAAGTCTACCTATGTTATCTTTTAAAAAAAAGGCTACCCAAAGAATGAAGCAAATTTTCTAATAGAAGTAAAGTGGAAAGCTCTATCTGAATCATGTAAGAAAAGTTTAAGTTTTCATGTCCTGTTAAGTGTTGACAATACAAATATCTTTGGAAATCAGAAAGGCTAAGGCAGGCGTATTCAGTAAAAGGCTTGATGGACTTTGGCCCCCTGTACTTTTACTAGGTGTCTTGTTTTCTAAACTCTACCTGCTCCAATCTACAACACACATGACAGTCATCTCCTTATAAATGTTCTCTCTATGTGAATATATACGCTGCAGTTTGTATGTGCAGTTTTCAATCATTTTTGTTAAAAATACCATCATTACTGCAGATGGAAATCTAAAGCAATAAAGGCCCATTTAACAGAAAGCACAGCAAGACTCCATCTCTTTTGTGTCTGGGAAATTAAAGTTCCTGTCTGTCTCTACATTAGTATAACTAAAATGTCTCTCTACAGTGTACTGCGCTTATGATAATAAAGTATTGTTTGTTCAAAGTTTGTTTTTCTAGAAGTATAGTTTTTTGTTTAGATTAATTGAGTTTCAAAAATGTGTTAAAAAAGCATGAAAGCCAGTGGAAGAAAAAAATCTATTGTGGTCCATCATTTAAAGCGGTCAAACACCCCCTGGGCTACAACATTACTCTTAAAAGAAAGATTCAGTAAATGATTTCATATATATCACCAGCAATAGCCACTGCAACAATTCTACTTACAAAATATAATCCAACAACAAGAAAAAAGAGGTTATAGAGGCACCAATGATGTATGCAGTTAAAAATGATAGGGTTTATTGAAAGTACACACAAGGGTACACATTCATAGTCATACTGCAGCACAAAACAGACAGCTGATATGATGTGTTTTCTGCTCCGCATGTCACTTCCTCAGAAATACAAAATATATGTTATGTTTAAAATAATTTAAATCTGACATTTTATTAAAGGGACAGTCTACTTGAAAAATATTATTGTTTAAAAAGAAAGATAACCCCTTTATTAACTATTCCCCAGTTTTACATAACTTGCATTGTTAAATTAATGCAATTTTACCTCTGTGATTACCTTGATATCTAGGTCTCTGCAGTCTGCCCCCTTATCTCAGTGCTTATCTCAGACTTAGATTTTAGCCAATTAGTGCTGACTCATAAATAAATCCATAAGAGTTTCATCTATATCAGGGGTTGCCAACCTTTCGGACCTCAGGGACCACCAAACTCACAATTTTGAATTTTGTGGACCACTAATATGATTTTTTTTTAAAAAGGTACAAACCTCTATAATTATAATGTGTGTATATATATATATATATATATATATGTGTGTGTGTGTATTATATATATATATATATATATATATATATATATACACACACATACTGTACATAACTAGTATAACCATAGCTAAGTGTACATTATGTATATATTTACACATTTTTAAGAATTATTTTTTGGAATTAACTAACTGAATGACAGAACTGAGTGAATAATTCCAAATGACAGATGAAGGGTGAGTGCCAACCTTTGAGCTGGAAACAGAGAGGCAGAAAGTGGGGGAAAAAGGGATTATGTTTATAAGGACCACAAACTACTTATGATCATGGGCAGACATTGAAGTAATAAATTAAGTTTATATCAGAAAGCTCTCAATAAGGCTATGAGCTAGCCATGACTGTTACTGGCAATTACTACAGTGACGTGCGGTGAGGTCAGAAGCTAGTGAGGCACTGGCTATAATAAGCCAAAGAAACACATATTGGCAGTAAGGCTAATCACAACCATATTGTTAGCATAAAGTGTTTTGCACTTCATCTGTTAAAGCCAGTTAAGGAAAGATATGTAGCCTTATAAGTCAACAGTGTGGGAAATTGTGTATTTCTAATTCTCAGAGCTAAATTACCTGAAAATGGATAAAATATATAATAAAAGTATATTGTAAGTTGTACCATTATGCATAACTAAATATTTAATAAAAGACTCTCAAGGTGTATACTGACCCTTTACTTGAACAAATAAACCATTTCCTCTTACATTTATTTCTTATATTTATACTGTGATTTTCTGTGGGTCTTAGTTTCTTGAGTAACTCCATCATTGTGAAATCTGGTGTGAAATTGCAGCAGGTATATGGCCTTAAAGGGACAGTAAACACCTTGTTATCACAAGACATTTCTGTATTGTTGCTATAGAATAACATATCTTAAAAAGACACGAAACCCAAACATTTTACTCATGATTCAGATTGAGCATGCAATGTTAAACAACTTCCAAATCTATTTTATAAAAGTTGCTTCATTCTCTTAGTATCCTTTGTTGAAGTAACAGAAATGCACTACTGAGAGGTAGCTGAGTACATAAGCCAATGACAATGACCACCAATCACCAGCTGCTTCCAGCAGTGCATTGCTGCTCCTTTGCATACCTTGGTATGCTTTTTAACAAAGGTTACCAAAAGAAAAAGCAAATTAGAAGTAAAATGTAAAGTTGTTTAATATTGTATGTTCTATCTGAAACATGAAAGAAAAAATTGTGCTTAATGCTCCTTTAATATTTTAAAATAAACGAACATCCTTTTTACTGCAGATATTCTCCACTAGTCAAACTCCACCATTTGCCTTATCTGGAGAAGGAGAAGCCAATATGGGCCTTTATTCCTCATGCAACAAGGCCACTGTCATACAGTTAGTATAAAGAGTTTTGCAGCTGTTATCCACTAAAGCCAATTAGGGACATATATGTAGCACGCTTAGCCTTGAGAAGTCAGCAGGTGCATTCCATGTTCTGATAATTAGAACTGGCTCAACATTCAGTGCTAAAATACATGAGAAAGGGGCAAAATAAATAATGAAAAGATTGCAAAGTTGTTTCATTATTCTTAACTAAACGCTTTATTTAGAAAATCTCAAGGTGTATCCTGTCCCTTTAAGACACATTTGGGAATGTATACAGTACTGCAAGTAAAATGTTTGCTTGCAGTACTGTACACATTCCTAAATTTGTAGGTTCAGAAATCCCAATGACAGGTCAAACAGATTGTTTACTGACAGTCAGTGATATTGAGAAGAATACATAGAAGCTATAGTACTACATACATGTGTTGTTATATGACTGTAAATAACACGTAGTACTATAGCTTCTATTCCTCTCAATATTATGTGAAAAGTATATGCACAAATAATCTATTACTATAGGTACATTTCTTAACTAAACATATTACAACTGGTCACTGGCTGATAAGGAGTGATAAGGATAACTCCCACAGCCCTATTGGTAGACAGTGACACTACTGAAATATATTTAACTAGTCCTAAAGCCCGTTCACACGGGCCGTGTTATGTTATATTCTCTCTCTCTCTCTCTCTCTCTCTCTCTCTCTCTCCTCTCTCTCTCTCTCTCTCTCTCCTGTGCTGCCCGGTTCGCCCCTGTTCTCCCCTGCGCGCACGATCAGCTGTGCTGCCCAGTCCTCGCGCTGCTGCCGGGTGGGTGCGCGTGCGATCAGCTGCAAGGGTTTGTCTGAACTGCGCATGACGGCTTCAGACAAACTCTTGTCTTTTATAATATAGGATTGTTCAGAACTTTTTTCTTTTTTTTTAATGCTGTCTGCCCTGCAGTATTATTAACAGTTACAGACACACTCATACCTGCATACATACACACACTCAAACATACATTGTTTTACATACACATAATAACAAAAACATGCACACACACTTATACATACACACTGTCATGCACACACAGACACACTCATACCTACATAGTATTACATATACACACACAAACATTCATACATACACACACTCCTATACACACATACATATACATGTGTATACATACACACACACACACATATATATAATTACACTCATACCCACACATGTATATACATACAAGGTAATGAAGGGAGCTATGTTTGCATGAAAACAATTTTCCTAAAAAATATGTATACACTTACACTTTAGTGCAGACCCTTACAAATCAATGTTTATAAAGAAACAACAACAACAAAAAACTTAAGACAGATTTAAAGAAGAAGTGATCCTTTATTGAAAGACAGAGAACTCAGCACTGCTGACTTCTCTGTCTTTCAATAAAGGATCACTTCTACTTTAAATCTCTCAAGTTTTTTTTTTTTTAAAAAACATACATACATACATAAACACACACACACACACACACACACATACATACACACATACAAGCATACATACATACACGCATACAATCATAAATACACTCATATACATATGGATGCACACACTGAAACAGATACAGAAGGGGATTACCCTTTTTTTCTAAATGAAGAGTGCAAGCAAAAAAAAAAAAAAAAAAAAAAAAAAGCATTTAGAGTAAAGTTTAGAGTAAACTTAGACCAGGGGACTGATTTATATGTCCCTGTATTTAACTGACTACACTTTTAGCAAAATTAAAGTAACAATAAGAAAAAAACCTGCTTATGAAATATGAAGCTGAGCAAAGTCACTGATTTTGTAAATAATATAAGTGTGATCACTTAACTTAACCCTCATTTGCTAAACAGTGTCACAGTTCCTCATGCAGGATGGTTGAAGGAGCAGACTAACTATCAATGCACAATTTAGTGATAGCTCCGGATTTCTAACTGAAAGGAAAGCAATACAAATAAATCACACAGCAATGTGAGGAGCATAAACGCCAAAGTTAAAAACAAATCTGACCTCTTAAGCATTCCAGCCCCAGCCCCCGGCATTCTAGATCTTCAGCACGGAAGTTGTGCACTGCAGGGCTGAAGTGAGAGAAGTCATGTGATTCCATTCTGTCAGCCAGCCACACTTACAATAACAGAAAGTATATTGGCACTAGGGCAACTAGCTGCAAGTATATGGTGCAGCTGCATATGCACTTTTTTCCAGTCTTGACTTCCACTAACCTACACACAGCAGACCGGTGTGTCAATGACTGACTGCAGTGGCAGTACTGACAGCTGCTCCAACGGCCCCCTGTAATAGCACTCTCTCTTTAAAAGTTTAGTTATTTGCTTATAATTAAATATATGCTGCTAGTATGTAAAAAGCACTGTGCTGCTGGGATCGCCCTGTGATGTCCACCTTACCGGCTCACCCACATGTGACTGCTCGTTTCAGTCTGAGCCTCTCTGTGTCAGATCTGTCTTCCTGACTTCCTCCCGCCCAGCGCCCAGACCTAGATGATAAAGAGAGCTGGACGCTGATTGGCTCTGGAGTCCAGAGGCTGCTTAGAGAGCAGCTTCTGTGGGAGCGGTATAGCCCGCTAACAGAGACTTAAGCATAAGCATTAGGGCCACTGGGTGGCAGTCTCCAGCAACTCCATATTGTACAAAGGAGGGAAGCTAAACGGCTCTCAGCCTCTCCTTTGCACAATATGGATATGGAATGGATGGATTTGCCTCGCTATTGGCTAGTTTAAACTAGACAGCCTTCTTGTAATTCATGAGCGGAGTTGGCGGCAGGGGGTGGGGGGTTAGGGGGACCTTAGGGTACAAAAAAAAATTATATAAAAACTTAAAAAAAGATATATATATTTTTTTTTTAACAAAAATTATTTAAAATGTGTGATTACAGACATAGGACAGGGGAGGCGCTGCCTCCCCTGCCTCCTATGACAGCACGTCACTGAATTACTATAATACTGGTGGGATATGGCTAATCTGCTGGATGGCAATTACTGGAATTCAGCTGGAATGGCTTTGTGCACGGGAAAATTATTAGAATGAAAAATAATTCATATTTAATTAAAGAAAAAGAAGATAGAGTGAAGGAAAACACACAGTGATGTAAGTCCATCTGAAGGAATTAGGAAAACTACTACAAAGAGACAGCTAAAGGGGAGAAAATAAATTAAATATGAGAAAAAAATGTTTAAGATTTTCTTATTTTATATACTTTAATTCCACTATTATAAGCCAAGACTATACCAACCTCTGCTGGCTTTAGAATGGAAGCATCTTCCGGGTAGGAGGAGTTAAAAATACAATCTAGCTACGCAAGTTACGCAGTACTATGCTACATGCATAGGGAGATTGTAATTTAACTCCTCCTCCATCGGTTTTCACTGATGTTCAGCCAGGGGGTGACATCATCTGAGGAGATTAATTCCTGCTTGATTGTGTCAAGGACCACCAACATCTTCTCGTGGACCACCAGTTGTCCATGAACCACCGGTTGGCGACCGCTGATCTATATGACACATATCAACTAACACTGTCTAAATGTGAAAAACTGTCAAAATGCACTGAGATAAGAGGCTGCCTTCAATTGCTTAGAAATTGGCATAAGAGCCTACCTAGGTTTAGCTTTCAGCAAAGAATACCAAGAGAAAAAAAAGCAAATATGATGATAAAAGTACATTGGAAAGTTGTTTAAAATTAAATGTCCTATATGAATCATGAAAGTTTAATTTTGACTGTCCCTTTATGAAAAATGTCATTGTTTTACAGCACAAATACATTCCTATTGGACAATAAGATTGTGGCCAATTACAGACAGATATAAATGAGCTTATGCCCTAATCAAGCTATCACTTTATACATCATTAGACCCTAGGTCAAACACTGTGATTCCCCCTCCCAACAGCATTTTTTAAGACCCAGCAAAAGCTGAGCTACATATGAGAAAGAGGATCTGCTTATCTGTGACTGTGAATATGGCGGCAGGAGTTTCTGTACAGCAACACTGTGACGGCCGTCTTGGGAACCCTGGCCCCATATTGTAAAGACAAACTCTTTCTTTAAATCAAAAACCCCTTTTTGCAGGGGACACACAGAGGGGATGATGCAGGTAGATCCCCAGCCTCCCTTTAGTAAATCCACTACTGATTGCAGTGCCAAATGGGAATCGTGGAGACTTTTTATGGGAAGTGTAAAACTACACTTTCCAGAGGTAAAATAAAGAAAAACAGGGCAAAATAAATAATTCAAATACATTATAAAGATGTCTTATACAATGAATGAATAATTAAAAACTGTATTGGAAATTCAATCTTGACTTTAATGGGACACAAAACCCAAATTTTTTCTTTCATGATTCAGATAGAGAATACAATTTAAAAAAGTGTATTCTTTACTGTTATTATCAGATTTGCTTTGTTCTTTTGTCATTCTTTGTTGCAGAGATATCTAGATAGGTCTGGAGCACTACATGATAGGAAATTCTTCTGACATCTAGTGCTCTTGCTAATGTATAACATCATTGCGAAACTGCTGCCATATAGTACTGCAGGCACGTGCACAATCCTGAACTTATCTTCCTGCTTTTCGACAAAGTATAACAAGAAAACACAGAAAATATAATAATAGAAGTAAATTGGAAAGTTGTTTAAAATTATATGTTCTATCTGAATCATGAAAGAAATTTTTGCATTTTATGTCCCTTTAATGTCCCATGAGATTAAAATGATTTGACCAAACACTGCTTTTATTATAGAGATAATGGACTCCATGTACGAAGCAACAAGAGCTGCTCCGGAGCCCTTGCAGGGTAGGATTGCATATGTGAGCCTGCTTCCCTCTATGTAAGAAGCAGCGGTCATTAGACTGCTGCTTCTTCACTACTCGACACCTCAGAGGTGGCAAAGAGAAACCACAGAGAGCTCGCTCGCTTGCAGTGATTGACAGTGCCTTCACTAGTGTGATTGGTCACACGAATGAAGGGACGGTCATTACACACTCATCAGAGAGTGTAATGAAACATACGAGCCAGCAGATCAACAGAGCCACTGCCCATATGCAGCGAAGGCGGGTGGACAGCTTCGCAAGTTGAGAAGGTGTCCGCCTGCCTTTTAATACATGGGGCCCAATGTGTCTAACTCCAGGATTTGGTGTGGAATTTGATAAATATAAAAATGTTTTCATAAATGCATTTGGATTGTGATCAGGAAAACATGATTGACACGCGTTGTGTAGGACCATTTCTTCATAAAACTGATAATGAAAAAAAGTTCTGCCAATAAACAATGAAACTAGCTGGTTGTGATTGTGTTGATAGTAATGATAGATTATGATCAACCTTCTTTGTACATATTATTTATAGTGTAAGAACAGACCATTCAAAATCAAATTATCTGTCCTCTAATTTCTAGCAATTCCATCAAACTTACTTTCCATGAGAATAATCATTATTTTTTCTTACCTCCTTCTTCTTTCATTTAGCTTTCTGTTGACAATATGCCAGCGAGAATTCAAGTTATCCAAATTATCCTTAATATGAGAAGCATCAGCAGATGAGGACTGCTCGATAATCTCTCCTCCTGATACATTCAGTGAATGTACAACAGCTTGCTGGTGCTCTGTGCCATCTTCAAGTTCCTAAAACAAGTAACAATAAAAGTATGTGATTTTGCATTTAGCATATCCCCATTTCATTTTAAAATAAAGTAGTAAATTAATTAACTTACCACAAATTAATGTGGATTTGAAAACCATACATAAAATGCTAAACTTTATTCTGCAAATATTGTTACAATGCAGATATAATTTAAGATGTGTGATGTGACTGTATGTGTATATGTATCAGTAGTGTGTGAGTAGTATATATGTGTAGTGTGTGATGTGTGTATATGTTGTAGTGTGGGTATGTGTATGAGTAGTGTGTGTGGTGTGTATTTGTGTGTGAGAGTAGTGTATTTCTGTATTTATGAATGTATATATGTGTATATGTATCAGTAGTGTATGAGTAGTATATGTGTGTAGTTTGTGGTGTGTGTATATGTTGTAGTGTGGGTATGTGTGTATGAGTAGTGTGTGTGTGTGTAGTGTGTATTTGTGTGTAAGAGTAGTATGTTTGTGTATTTATGAGTGTATATATGTGTGTATGTATGGTGTCTCTCTCATTATCTCTTAGTGTTTGTCTCCGCATGGTCTGCCCTAACCCATTTGAGAATGCTTTTGTTGGGATTTCAAATACAAGCCATTCCAATCAATTTATAACTATTAAATAACCTGCTCAGAGCATGGATTTCCAACTTCACCAATACCTTTGCATTGAGAAAATTCAACATAAGTATTCCAATCCATCAGAAAACTATTTTAAAGTCGTCTGTGCATGATATTTTATCTTTTTCATATTCAACAGTCTTAACCCCTTGAAACAATTTGCTCTTGTTTAAAGTACTTATAGTGACTGTTTGCAAAGCTTTTTTTAATATTAAAACATAGCTCAAATCATACTTTTAGACTAGGAAGCGTACACAACTATATGTGATCTTAAAAATGTAATTTTTTTGTTTGCGGTTAAGATAAATATATATCAGGGGCTTATTTTGGCCTAGGCAAACAAGGCACTTGCCTAGGGTGGCAGATTTGGGGGGGAGGCAACACTTTTTGAGTCTCACTAAACCCACATATACATGCACACTGCACTACACACGCTTACACTACACACACACAAACACTCACCATATACACACACAAACTTGAACATGAATATTTACTTGCCATGAAAAAAATAGTCACATTACACCCTCACCAAAGATTATTATGGCCAAAAAAGGCCTAAAACCTGGGGGGACACAGCAGAAATTTGAGTGCCTAGGGCAGCACAAAACCTAAATACACTATATATATATATATATATATATACACATACACACACACTCAAAATCAAATTATGTATCATCTCAAAATATATATAAAAATTTAGGCCTAGATTTAGAGTTCGGCGGTAGCCGTGAAAACCAGCGTTAGAGGCTCCTAACGCTGGTTTTGGCCGCCCGCTGGTATTTGGAGTCAGTGATTAAAGGGTCTAACGCTCACTTTTCAGCCGCGACTTTTCCATACCGCAGATCCCCCTACGCCAATTGCGTATCCTATCTTTTCAATGGGATCCTAACGCCGGTATTTAGAGTCGTTTCTGAAGTGAGCGTTAGCCCAGAAAGCTCTTAACTCCTGCTTTTTTCCTGCGGCTGGAGTTTTGTCGTTAGAGCTCTAACGCCGGTTCATAAAGCTCTTAACTACTGTACCCTAAAGTACACTAACACCCATAAACTACCTATGTACCCCTAAACCGAGGTCCCCCCACATCGCCAACACTCGATTAAATTTTTTTAACCCCTAATCTGCCGACCGCCACCTACGTTATACTTATGTACCCCTAATCTGCTGCCCCTAACCCCGCCGACCCCTGTATTACATTTATTAACCCCTAACCTGCCCCCCACAACGTCGCCGCCAGCTACTTAAAATAATTAACCCCTAATCTTCCGACCGCAAAGCTCCGCCACCTACGTTATCCCTATGTACCCCTAATCTGCTGCCCTAACATCGCCGACCCCTATATTATATTTATTAACCCCTAATCTGCCCCCCTCAACGTCGCCGACACCTGCCTACACTTATTAACCCCTAATCTGCCGAGCGGACCGCACCGCTACTATAATAAAGTTATTAACCCCTAACCCGCCTCACTAACCCTATCATAAATAGTATTAACCCCTAATCTGCCCTCCCTAACATCGCCGACACCTACCTTCAATTATTAACCCCTAATCTGACGACCGGAGCTCATCGCTACTATAATAAATGGATTAACCCCTAAAGCTAAGTCTAACCCTAACACTAACACCCCCCTAAGTTAAATATAATTTAAATCTAACGAAATAAATTAACTCTTATTAAATAAATGATTCCTATTTAAAGCTAAATACTTACCTGTAAAATAAATCCTAATATAGCTACAATATAAATTATAATTATATTATAGCTATTTTAGGATTAATATTTATTTTACAGGCAACTTTGTAATTATTTTAACCAGGTACAATAGCTATTAAATAGTTAAGAACTATTTAATAGTTACCTAGTTAAAATAATAACAAATTTACCTGTAAAATAAATCCTAACCTAAGATATAATTAAACCTAACACTACCCTATCAATAAATTAATTAAATAAACTACCTACAATTACCTACAATTAACCTAACACTACACTATCAATAAATTAATTAAACACAACTCCTACAAATAAATACAATTAAATAAACTAGCTAAAGTACAAAAAATAAAAAAGAACTAAGTTACAAAAAATAAAAAAATATTTACAAACATAAGAAAAATATTACAACAATTTTAAACTAATTACACCTACTCTAAGCCCCCTAATAAAATAACAAAGCCCCCCAAAATAAAAAATTCCCTACCCTATTCTAAATTAAAAAAGTTAAAAGCTCTTTTACCTTACCAGCCCTGAACAGGGCCCTTTGCGGGGCATGCCCCAAGAATTTCAGCTCTTTTGCCTGTAAAAGAATAAATACAATACCCCCCCCCAACATTACAACCCACCACCCACATACCCCTAATCTAACCCAAACCCCCCTTAAATAAACCTAACACTAAGCCCCTGAAGATCTTCCTACCTTGTCTTCACCATCCAGGTTCACCGATCCGTCCTGAAGAGCTCCTCCGATGTCCTGATCCAAGCCCAAGCGGGGGGCTGAAGAGGTCCATGATCCGGTCAAAGTCCATAGAAGATGCCGCCTGGATGATGACTTCAATCGGATGGAAGATCCTCTTCTGCCCCGCTTGGATGAAGACTTTGACCGGATCATGGACCTCTTCAGCCCCCCGCTTGGGCTTGGATCAGGACATCGGAGGAGCTCTTCAGGACGGATCGGTGAACCTGGATGGTGAAGACAAGGTAGGAAGATCTTCAGGGGCTTAGTGTTAGGTTTATTTAAGGGGGGTTTGGGTTAGATTAGGGGTATGTGGGTGGTGGGTTGTAATGTTGGGGGGGGTATTGTATTTATTCTTTTACAGGCAAAAGAGCTGAAATTCTTGGGGCATGCCCCGCAAAGGGCCCTGTTCAGGGCTGGTAAGGTAAAAGAGCTTTTAACTTTTTTAATTTAGAATAGGGTAGGGAATTTTTTATTTTGGGGGGCTTTGTTATTTTATTAGGGGGCTTAGAGTAGGTGTAATTAGTTTAAAATTGTTGTAATATTTTTCTTATGTTTGTAAATATTTTTTTATTTTTTGTAACTTAGTTCTTTTTTATTTTTTGTACTTTAGCTAGTTTATTTAATTGTATTTATTTGTAGGAATTGTGTTTAATTAATTTATTGATAGTGTAGTGTTAGGTTAATTGTAGGTAATTGTAGGTAGTTTATTTAATTAATTTATTGATAGGGTAGTGTTAGGTTTAATTATATCTTAGGTTAGGATTTATTTTACAGGTAAATTTGTAATTATTTTAACTATTTTAGCTATTAAATAGTTCTTAACTATTTAATAGCTATTGTACCTGGTTAAAATAATTACAAAGTTGCCTGTAAAATAAATATTAATCCTAAAATAGCTATAATATAATTATAATTTATATTGTAGCTATATTAGGATTTATTTTACAGGTAAGTATTTAGCTTTAAATAGGAATAAGTTATTTAATAAGAGTTAATTTATTTCGTTAGATGTAAATTATATTTAAGTTAGGGGGGTGTTAGTGTTAGGGTTAGACTTAGCTTTAGGGGTTAATACATTTATTAGAATAGCTGTGAGGTCCGCTCGGCAGATTAGGGGTTAATAATTGAAGGTAGGTGTTGGCGATGTTAGGGAGGGCAGATTAGGGGTTAATACTATTTATGATAGGGCTAGTGAGGCGGATTAGGGGTTAATAACTTTATTATAGTAGCGCTCAGGTCCGCTCGGCAGATTAGGGGTTAATAAGTGTAGGCAGGTGTCGGCGACGTTGAGGGGGGCAGATTAGGGGTTAATAAATATAATATAGTGGTCGGCGATGTTAGGGCAGCAGATTAGGGGTACATAGGGATAACGTAGGTTGCGGCGGTTTACGGAGCGGCAGATTAGGGGTTAAAAAAAATATGCAGGGGTCAGCGATAGCGGGGGCGGCAGAATAGGGGTTAATAAGTGTAAGGTTAGGGGTGTTTAGACTCGGGGTACATGTTAGAGTGTTAGGTGCAGACGTAGGAAGTGTTTCCCCATAGGAAACAATGGGGCTGCGTTAGGAGCTGAACGCGGCTTTTTTGCAGGTGTTAGGTTTTTTTTCAGCTCAAACAGCCCCATTGTTTCCTATGGGAGAATCGTGCACGAGCACGTTTTTGAGGCTGGCCGCGTCCGTAAGCAACTCTGGTATCGAGAGTTGCATTTGCGGTAAAAATGCTCTACGCTCCTTTTTTTGGAGCCTAACGCAGCATTTGTTTGAACTCTCGATACCAGAGTTAAATTTATGGTGCGGCCAGAAAAAAACCCGCGGAGCGTTAACAGCCCTTCTACCGCCAAACTCCAAATCTAGGCCATAGATTTTTCACCTATTTTTGCTGGGCAGGAAAACAAAAAAATGATCAGTTACTACTCGCCATGCTATTAATTTCCTCCTCTGCCTACAGCGTTCTCCAGTGTTATTCTAGTACTTTAACCCTTTACTAGTGCCAGTTGGTTAAACTACGTAACTTCATACTGGGTGGCACCCCCATCTTAAAGCTTGGGTATTTATCTTGTGAAAGAAGGGGTTATCATTCACAGGTAAGTGAATTTGCTTGCGATTTTGGCCACTGAATCATGAAGTTTAGGATAGTGTGCACTATACTGAGAGGAAAATGTACTCTTTGCAGTTTTTTACACTGTGTAAAGTCACTTGTATATTTATAAGAAATATAGTACACAGTCGCTGCAACAAAGTGTAAAGCTTCCACTATTATGCAGGCTAACCCGAAGAGCACAGCATAACTGCTATAAAGCTGGCAGCATCACTGATCTATGAATGTGCACCATTTCCATACAAGAATATCAAAGCTCCAAGATGGCGAAGCTGAGCTTTACCAACCAGAAACTGTAAAAAGAAGCGACATATTACCCGAGCAAGCATAGGTTTTTTCATGGGTCACCTATTGAGGTAGACCGGGGCCCCTTCATCAGTTTAAATCTCACTGTGCTTCTTCCTGTTTCTCTTGTATCCATGTCTCTTTCGCTGTCTGTATGTCTCTGAATTTCTGTCACTATCAAATTATCTCATCCCTCACCATCACTATCAATCAGCTTCCGTGCCACTGTCACTCTCTTTGTGTGTGTGTCTCTTTCTCACAGGTCAATGTGCAATACAAAGCAGTTGCTCTCCAAGCTACTTCTACAAGAACTAACAGAGGTTCCTCATGGATGCAATAAAGGGATATTTGAACACCCATTTAGAAATGATTAGTGCTGCATTTGAAATATTTTTAGAATAATTTGAAATGCAGTTTTGCTTTTGTAACAATATACGTCATGAACTGATTTAACTATGTAAGTGTCAGTTTTCAACAGGTGACCTGACAACCCAGCTTTATTTTTGCGGAATATATTACTAGTTGGCTATTTCCCACAACATATTTGTCATTGTGGCATCTTTGTGGATAAATCCATTGCTTTCATGCAATTATACAGCTTGACTACCCTCAAAGTTAATGTGGTTACACTTATGAGGGTTTTGATAGAATCTAATAATGTTTTTAATGTCATTCATATCAATGTGCTACACGGTGTCTTCTCCTGCTAAAATGTTGTTGAGTTTAGATTACCAACAAGAGACCTGCACTTCTGCTAGAGCAATGTGTAAGGAAAATTAGAATTCCAATCTGTCATTTGTCATCACACCAACAGCATTTTTACGAGTTTGTCAATGTTCTGCTATAAAATATTTGCACTCCACCTGCTTTTCGGTGATAAAAATATGATTTTTGTACGTTTTTTTTTTTTTCTCTCTCTAATTTAACTATGTTTCAAACCTTGCAAAAATGCAGTATAAGCTGTCAAGGGATTTCTGCGTTTCTATGTACAAGGTCCATAAAGAGTATAAACTAAATAATAGGTAAGCTGGAGTAATTTTAGTAAGGTACTATTTCAGCAATCTTTTGGGAATTGAGCTTATTTTCTATATAATATAGGAATCACATTTACCCTAAAGTCATTATATCATTGTAACTTTATATTGATGTAAAATGACCCCATTAAGTATATGCTGAAACATGTTTCAGAAAAGACTACTGAATACAAATGAATGAAAATACTTTTTTTTCTTTTTTCATTAAGCCTGGATAATATAATAGGCTAATGCTATAAAACAATGGAGCCAAAAATATATATTTGTGTTGTGTTTTGTATAGAATTGCAGAAATCAACATGTGATGTAGAAAGATATCAGTTTTGAGTAGTGATTTGTGACTGAGCAATGAAAAGTCTACTTAAAGGGAAAACAACATCTTGTAATTACAAGATTTTCTTCTCTTTTTGTACAATAAAGGAATATAGAGGATTTCCGCAGTTCATTGCTGCTTCTTCAACAAAGGTTAGCAAGAGAGTGAAGCCAATT
This sequence comes from Bombina bombina, assembly GCF_027579735.1. Lineage (NCBI taxonomy): Eukaryota > Metazoa > Chordata > Amphibia > Anura > Bombinatoridae > Bombina > Bombina bombina. The sequence goes on along the minus strand of NC_069501.1, from coordinate 753,335,454 downwards.
TGATAATAGAAGTAAACTGGAAATTGTTTAACATTGTATTCTATATCTGAATCATGAACGAAAAGTTTGAGTTTCATGGCTCTTTAAGCAACATAGCTTCAGTGACGCTAACCCATCATTGCGCTTCCGCGATCTCATTTACTTTCAACTTGTAATATGAACACTATTTCCAATGCGTGCAAAAAGCCAAAAAAGCTTGTGAGCAACAGTTAGCGCCACTTCTAATCTAGCCCTTTTGTAGTTACAGATACATAAAAGGCATTAATAAAAATATTTGTTTTCATTCAAATCTGCTGAGTTTCCACGTTGTACCTGTAATGAAGATTTAGGGGATTTATTATGGCCCAAATTGGCCAAATACCCCTGTTTCCCCATGAGCCTTCAGGCTTTCCGGAAACAGGAGTTAATAAACAGCAGTCTTAAGACCGCTGCTCCTTAACTCGTCTGCCACCTCTGAGGCTGCGGACATCAATCCGCCCAGTCACATACGATCACGTTGATTGACACCCCCTTCTAGCAGCAAGGGGCGGCATTGCAGAAGCAGTTCACCAGAACTGCTTGTGCAATGATAAATGCAGACAGCGTATGCTGTCTGCATTTATCGATGTCTGGCGTACATGAACGCTACAGCAGATCATGTCCGCCAGACAAATGATAAATTGGCCCCTTAGTATCAATTTTCCATACATATTTATAACATTTTCAGTATTATTACCCAAAGAAGAATAGTTTTGATAATCAATCTAAATATATAGCTGTATACTTAGAAAAATAATTTATAACATTTTCGGTATTATTGCCAAAAGAAGAACAGTTTTGATAATCAATCTAAATACAGTATATAGATGTATACTTAGAAAAATAATAACCAAGCACACATACAACCACATAAAATAGACTGGGATTATATACATCTATCTTATATTCATGTTTTTTCTTGTAATGTTCAAAAGTAATCATATACTGGATTTAATGGAAAACAACAGTATTGATACACAGCTTATCTAGGTACAATGGACCATAAAATGTAAGTTCCCATTGAAGAGAACACAAGACAAACCTCTATATATTATTAACTAAATGAATACGTCAAGCATCATTACTCACCATAAAGAAGCATTGTTTTACTCTGGCATACTTCTCATGTAAAACATTTATTTTTTATATGCCAATGATACTACATTAAGAAATATACAGTATTGACTATTGCTTAATATAAATGTTATTTCTAGGACTAAACATTTTTTTTCAAAGTGATGGTAAACTGTCCAATTTTTATAGCCAGATCCTGAATGTTAGTGATATTAATTTAGATGGACTTTAATTAATCACTTCTTTTGAAGATGCACTTTAACTCACTTTTTAATCTAGCCTTTTCATTCTAATGCTCCACGCTCCTGCCGCCCACTTCAAAAGTAATATTTTTTTGTGAGCTAACGGTTTGAGCTGTTCTCTAATCACAGCCCAAGCTACAATAAAGTTCCATATGGATAGAGCACTGAGTGGAAAATAGTTCAAACCACTAGCTCACAAAAACTATTACTTTTTTTTTGTTAATTTTTTTTGCCCTTTCCTGGAATTTATTATGGAAGCCCAAGCATGCTCACTCATAGTAGACTGCAGATGACCCTTAAATAAGACACCTCCAAACTTCTCCAATAAAATACCATAAAGGGCAAGAAGACAGATCTTAAATAAATACTCATATTGCTCTAGTAAGCGACTTTTTCATTTAAAGACATATACATGCATAAATTCATTGCCCACCTAGTACTAAACCTGTGAGTCAGACAATATTAGAATAAAACCCCTAAAGGGGTTAAACACATAACTGAAATCCTGCTCGGAGCCACAAGCTTTGTAACTACTGAGCATAACACTACAGATGATTTAAAGGGCCATTATACACTCATTTTTTCTTTGCATAAATGTTTTGTAGATGATCTATTTATAAAGCCCATAAAGTTTGTTTTTTAAAAAAATGTATAATTTTGTTTATTTTTAAAGAACATTGCTCTAATTTTCAGACTCCTAACCAAGTCCCAAAGTTTTATTTGAACACCGTCAGCTACCTTCTCCAGCTTGCTCCTGTTTGTGTAAAGGGTCTTTTCATATGCAAAAGAAGGGGGAGGGGGGGAGGGTCTTATTTCCCACTTGCAGTGGGCTTTCCAACTACCTTTTCAACAAAGCTAAACTGAGAGCTTCTAAGTAAGTTTTTAAACCATTTTATACTGGATTTTTACATCAGTATCTGTGCATCTTATTCTTTATAGTAGTGTCTATTACATGCAGTTATATGAAAATGAGTGTATACTGTCCCTTTAAGGCTCTTTGCAACTTTATTACTGATTAGCTGACTGGCCCTGTCCTGCTTGGGAGCAGATTCCACTTGGGAGTTCTGCATCAGAATGAGACTTTAATAAGGAAAATTAAATGCAGAAAGAATAGTTATGAAACCTGTTTGCCATATCTGTACTCTCCTGGCTTCCACTACACCATATAATTAAAAAAAAAAAAAAATCTGTCCCTGTGCACAAATAAATAAATTAAATAGATCAGATAATAGGGAATTGCACAGGTATGTATGCCAGTGAGCTACACATTGCATAAGCATTGTAAAGTAGATGCAGCAATGAGCACCAAAATACATTCATTCTCCTATTCAAAATATTATTTTTATTATGATCATCCTTAAAATGTTTGCTTAATAAAGGGAAGTAATATTGATTGTTTTTTTTAAACGTTAAAGCTACTAATATGGTAAGCAGGGATGCCACTGCTCTGGTCAAGTGAATTAAGATACTCCAGTTAATACAGAGCTCTATTATTAAAAAAAAAACATGGATACTATTTGTACAATACTAAGGTAAAAGTGGGCTCTCTAATTTATTTAACATAGGAGCTTGACAATAATTGTACATGAACTTCAGGGCAATATGATGTCAGAACCTAATGCTGGCTGATTTAAGTAATGTAAATATAGAGAAGCAATTTCCTTTGAAAGAATTTATTAAAAAGAAGAGATTGTATCTATTCGGTCCTATACTTAGCAATCATGAATAATTCATTGGCCCTCAGAGTCCCATCTAAAGGTCTTATATGTGTAACAAAAACTCGAGTCATTAGAAATATTCCAGCAAGACATTGATAACTGAGTCAGTTTAACCATTTGATTGACGATTAATTCTTTAGCTTTCAAACTGATGAAAAAACTGATGGACAGCTGGACTATGCATTTCCCTCCATACTATACGATAAATGTTATATCAGACATAGTTTTATTTAAGCTGATGGGGAACATTTTATAAGTGAGCTACCAAAGAAGGTTACCCTATATTATAAAGTTACAAAGCTTCAACAATCTGAAGCAGCTGAAAAGCTATGTGTTTGTATTTATGTGCCTCAATTCACCCTTAAATGTGTTGCTGATTTAAAAAAAACTGGGGGCTGTGAGATTTATTTGCTAAAATATTAATAATTTATTCACCCTTTAAGGCATCTATAACTTAGTTCTCCAGTATATTATTTGAACTAGCTTAAAGGGGCAGCCTAGACACAATATTTATTCTTTATTACTTATTGTTACACACCAGACAAGTATCTTCTAACTGCTTCCACATCTATATGCTTGTAAGAAATACATGAACATTTAAATAATCTTCATTTGTTAGCAGCCAAAAATGGCTGCCAAGTTTAGCCCACAACTTTCTTCTTGTCCTTAAAGCTGTTTTCTTGTATGACAGTTTAGCAGCACATGTTAAAAATAATCAATTAGCTATTTAAAATTGCACAAATCAGCATGTGAGAGTAGGAAAACGTATTGGGTCTAGACTGTCCCTTTAAATCTACATATGTAAAGACCACTCACTTCCCAAATCTATTGATCCAAAAGTTTACTAGGGTAAATGTATTGAGCAAACAGCTCAAACCTATCCCATGCTTTTTTTCAAGGCATATTCTACAGAGTAATGTAACACTATATGATCTAACTTGTAATTTGCTTTTTCTGTTCAGTTCAAGGGTCAATAAAAGCAAAACATGTTTAGTTATAATGATGAATTCAAAGAAAGGATTATCTTGAGAATAATATTGATATTTTTTATATTTTTTATTTGGAAATCATATTAGTTGTTGAAATATTGTTTAAAATGTGTATAGTTTGTCTATTATTATTGTTATTATTATTAGCATTTATTAGTATAATGTCACATAATTTCCCTAGCATTGGGTACAGAGATAGGGGTATACCATGAAAAAGATTTGTGATAAGACACTAATACATAACAGACTGAACATAAATAGTACAAAATGTCTACAGGTTGAAGGTGCAGAAACATAAGGTTGGGGTTAGTTTGTCACATGGATTGTAGTTGCAGCAGCAAGTCAAACCAAGGAAAGATGTTAAGCACCTCTGAATAGGCTTATTGAGCAGGGTAGAGAGTTCTAGAGGATAGCAGTAGCACGTGAGAAGTCTTGGAAGCAAGAGATGGACTTAGAGACAATAGGAGTGGAAAGACGTAGGTCAGAGGTTGATAGGAAAAGATGGCTACAGGAGTATTTGGAGATGAGAGTGGAAATATAGTTGGGAGTGAGGTTCTTGAGTGCTTTATAGGTTAGGATTAATACTTTAAATTGTATTCTACAGTGTATGGGTAGCCAGTGTAGAGACTGGCAGAGCGGAGTAGCTGATATAAATTGGCAACTTAGGTGTATGAGTCTAGGTGAAGCATTCATAATAGATTAGAGGGGGAGAGGCAGTGTTTGGGAATGCCATTTTGAAGTAGGTTGTAGTAGTCAATGTGTGACAAAATGAGGGAATGAATTAGAATATTTGTAGTTTCTTGATTAAGGAAAAGTCAAATTTTGGAAATGTTGTGTTGGTGTTCATGGCAGGATTTATTTGTGGGGTGAATGTGAGTTCAGAGTCAAGAGTGACACCAGGATAGGAGACTTGGGTGAGGTGCTGAGAAAAATGTCTGTAAATAAAGTAATGGGAGCTGTCATGTTGAAACTTAAGTTTCTCTTATTTTTATCTGCTGAGGCATAAATTAGTTACTAGACAAACAATGGCTGTATGGAATATACCAGAGTTAAGCTTGTGAAATCTTGCGCATGCACTTGCAATTCTTGCAAGAATTGAAAAGCAAACATTTTAAGAGAGATTTGCATAATTAAACATTTTATATTTCAGTTTCAAAGTGTATTGCCAGTGACATTGAAGGCAACATTTACTATTGTGCATTTGAAAGAGCAGAAACGGTATGTTAAATGTACTAATTGTATTAAATACTAAAGTAATGTTTATATCAATATCAATTGCTCAGTGACTGACAAGGAGAATTGTCTATTCATGAAGTGCTGCTTTCCAATTTAAAAATAATAATTAAAAAAAATAGCTGAAAAAGTTAGGTGATGTTGCATAAAGACAAAGGCCTCTAGTTATTAAGGTCTGTCTGACCTGATCCGACAGACCTCTCTGAATACGGCAAGCAATACGCTCGCCGTATTCAGCATTGCACCAGCAGCTCACAAGAGCTGCTGGTGCAAGGCCGCCCCCTGGGGGGTGTCAATCAACCCGATCGTACTTGATTGGGTTGTATTGTGGCGATGTGTGTCCGTCTGCTCAGAGCAGGCGGACAGGTTATGGAGCAGCGGTCTTTGGGACCGCTGCTTCATAACTGCTGTTTCTGGCGAGTCTGAAGACTCGTCTGAAACACGGGGCATCAAGCTTCATACGGAGCTTGATAGATAGGCCCCAAAGGCATCAAATCAGGCAACAAAAATACATCATTGAAGAAGATTTGAGGCAAGCTAAATATTTGCATTTAAAAAATAATCGTTTGCAATTAATATTCTACTATGTTTTCTGGACTGCTTTTCCTTACAACAGTCTCATGCCTATTCCACAGGCATGCTCACATGCTTATACCTTACCCTTCTCCACATGCAGTTTATATAGCCCCCTCTTACCTTTTCTCTCCTTACCTTAGCTCTCATGAACTACTTTCTATATTAAAATCTATGTCACTAAACTGCACCACCTCACAGAATTACCCACACTGCTATAAATCTCATTCTCACCTACTCTTACTTTCCATCTTGCTGCTATTAGCATCAGGCGACATCTCTCCAAATCCTGGGCCCACCCTCATTCCTACCATTACCCAATCACACACTCCTCATAGAAACTTTAATAAAAGCAACACACATAACCTCATTTCCATCCAATGCATCCGAAACGCACACACTCCTTTCACTTGCGCACTATGAAACTCTCGCTCTGTCTGAAATAAATTTACAACCATTGATGACCTGTTTATTTCAAATGCGTTCACCCTTTTAGCAATTACCGAAACCTGGCTATCTTCTTCTGACACCGTTTCCACTGCTGCTCTCACACATGGTGGTCTTCACTTTAGCCATACCCCTAGGCCAGCTGAGAAACAGGGTGGCGGTGTTGGATCCTGCTCTCTCCCTCCTGCACTTATCAGTATCTACCTCCAATCCCATCTCTCTCCTTCTCCTCCTTTGAAGTCCACTGTATTCGCCTGTTCTCCCCGCTCTCCTTCAAAGTGGCAGTCATCTATCGGCCTCCTGGACCTACCTCCCAATTCCTTGACAACTTTGCCACCTGGCTCCCACACTTTCTGTCTACAAATATACCAACCCTAATTCTTGGGGACTACAACATTCCTATTGACAACCCATCTGCCCCTGCTGCCTCTAAACTTCTTTCACTCGCATCCTCCTTCGATCTCTCACAATCCACCCTATTCCCTACCCACCGTGATGGACACTTCTGGTATTTTCTTACCTCTGTTCTATATCTGACCTCACCTGTCGCCCTTTTCCCATTTCAGACCATCACCTGATCACCTATAATATTAATGCAACAGCTATACCCACTTCTCCACATGCTGTGGATACGCTCCAATATTCAAAAATCATTCAAGATTTTCTCCCTCACACTTCCACTATAACCTGCCCTGATCTCGCAAAAGTCCACTATAACAAAACTCTCTCCTCGGCACTAGACACACTTGCCCCTCCCCAACTGCGCAAAACATCACACAGTCAGTTGCAGCCCACTCTCAGCAAAAGTGCTATTTGCAAAAATACTCCGTACTGCTGAGCGTGTCTGGAGGAAAACTCACTCTGAACCTGATTTCATACACTATAAGTTTATTCTTCGCTCATACACTTCTGCCCTTCACTTAGCCAAGCAAACCTACTTCTCTTCTCTCATATCTACTCTTTCCGCAAATGTAAATAACTCTTCTCCACCTTTAACTCTCTCCTCTACCCACCTGCTCCACCCCCCCATCTGTCTTTAGTGCTCAAGACCAGGCAGACTATTTTTTAAACAAAACATGTACTATACGAAGCAACATGCCAACACCAACCTGCAATATTCCAACAACAGGCCCAGTTACTCCCTTTGCCACCCTCTGCATCTTCCATCCAGCCACTGAGAATCCAGCCACTGAGATCTTCCTCACGCCTCACTACCTGCCCGCTTAACCCTATCCCTTCCCATCTAATACCCTCCCTATCTTCCACCCTCACTCCTGCTCTTACCCACATCTTCAACCTATTTCTCTCTACCGGCTCATTCCCATCTTCTTTCAAACACGCAAAAGTCACTCCCATACTCAAAAAACCCTCCCTCGACCCTAATACTTCTGAAAGCTACCGACCCATATCACTGCTTCCACTAACATCAAAACTCCTGGAAAAACTAGTTTACAATCGCCTAATCCACTTCCTGTCTGCCAAATCCTTGCTTGACCCCCTGCAATCTGGATTCCGCCACAAACACTCAACTGACACTGCTCTTACCAAGGTTACGAATGATCTTCTCTCTGCTAAAAATATTGGCCACTACTCTATACTCTTCTTACTTGACCTCTCAGCTGCCTTCGACACAGTTGACCACCCCCTGCTCCTACAGACCCTTAGCTCTTTTGGCCTCTGTGACACTGCTCTTTCCTGGATTCACTCCTATCTTTCGCACAGATCTTTTTCTGTGTCATTTGTCAGCGACTCCTCCTCTCCAATGCCTCTGTCTGTTGGAGTACCTCAAGGATCTGTTCCCAAGATTCAACCTTTTCTGTGCGCTAACACCACAAAGCAAATAATCCACTCCCTTGTTATTTCCTGAATTGACTACTGCAATAACCGACTTACTGGCCTTCCTCTTTCCCACCTCTCCCCTCTTCAATCCATCCTAAATGCCTCAGCCAGGCTGATACACCTTTCCTGTCGCTCTGTATCTGTTGCACCTCTCTGCAAATCCCTTCATTGGCTCCCCATTCACAGCAGAACTTAATTCAAAATTCTCACCCTTGCATACAAAGCACTCACCCTTGCATACACTGCTCCCCTCTACCTGTCCTCTCTAATCAACAAGTATATTCCAGCCTGCCCACTAAGATCCAACAATGACCTGCTCCTTGCATCTGCGACTATCACCTCTTCTCATGCTCAACTGCAGGACTTCTGTCATGTAGCACCTACCCTCTGGAACACTCTCCCTCGTGCTGTCAGGCTTTGCCCTAATCTTTGTTCCTTTAAATGCTCTCTGAAGACTTTTCTGTTCAGGGAAACCTACCACCCAACTCAATAATATTTCTCTTACCTAACAACATGTCCCTCATTCAATCTTGAAGTAATCACCTCCTGTTTCTCAACCTCCTACCCTTCTAGATTGTAAGTTCCCATGGGAATAGGGCCCTCAATTCCTCCTATATGTGTTTGTAAATTTTGTCTTGTCTCTTACAAGTTTTATATTATTGTTTTATTTAAACAAACTGTCTCCATGGACAGCGCTGCGGAATATGATGGTGCTTCATAAATAAAGTATAATAATAATATTACAAAAATTAAATTTGATGTGGGTCCTCTATGAAATGACTTGTAAGGAATAACTGATTTTTGTAAAGTACTTGCACAATTACTTACAATTAATTTAATTAATAACAATTTAATTGACTAACTAGTTAGCACACAGCTGAAACTCATTCAAAGTGTTTTTTTTTAATTGAAGAAAATAATATATTACTTTTTCATTAATATGATATAGATGTTACATTTACCTGTATTACAATATTTAATACATGTACAATAATGAGCCAAATCTAAAGCTATTTCACATGGGTTATTGTTATATCAAGATCACAAAGATAAATATATTTAAATCTCACATTTTGTTATTCAAATAACTGTAAACAAAGAAGAAACACAATATTTAAGTAGCGCTACATATAAGGGGCTTTCTTGGTTCTTATAACCAAAACGTCTTAATTAGACAGTCATTATTCAGATACAGCATACAATTTTAAATACATTTCCAATTTACTTCTATAATTTAATAGGCTTCCTTTTTCTTGTTATCCTTTGCTGAAAGGTTTATCTAGGAAAGCTCAGGAGCAGCAAAGAACCTAGGTTCTAGCTGCTGATTGGTGGATGCATATATATACCAATAGTCATAGACTCACCCATGTGTTCAGTTAGAAACCAGTAGTGCATTTCTGTTCCTTCAACAAATGATTCCAAGAGAATGAAACACATTTGATAATAGAAGTAAACTGGAAAGTTGTTTAAAATTGTATGTTCTACCTAAATTATAAAAAAAAAAAAATGTTGGGGTTCATGTAGCAAGAGCACTAGATGGCAGCACTATTTTCTGTAATGTTGTGCTCCCAACATGTTCACTCTACCTATCTAGATATCTCTTCAACAAAGAATAAAATAAAAAACAAGGCAAATGTCATTATAGAAGTAAATTCAAAACGTCTTTAAAATTGTATTTTCTATCTGAATCATTAAACAATTTTTGTTTATGTCCCTTTATTTAAACCTCTTGATATATATATATATATATATATATATATATATATATATAGAGAGAGAGAGAGAGAGAGAGAGAGAGAGAGAGAGATAGAGTATATAGATATATAAGATTTTTATAAGCTGAATAATATAATATTATATATATATATATATATATATATATATATATATATATATATATATATATATATATATATATATTAGCTGAAACAAACACTGTATATGCATATACAGTATTCATGTAAACCACTTCTATAATTAAAGTAATTCAATTTAAGCAGAGTACAAACTAAAGTTATGGGATTGGTTTCATTCTAAAGGGATATTACCTCTGACAAAGCCAAGCACTTCAGATGAATATGGATGTGAGAATATTTTTAATTGCAAAAGAAAAATTAAAATGCTGTAAATAGAAAACACAGCTAAAATCCTCATGAGCATATTTAAAGAGCTGATTTTTGTTCCAGGGCTCAATTATAATTCTTTTGTTTGTGCAGAGAAAAAATGTTTTATTTTTTATTTTTTTGACAAGCTTGTCATTTTTAGCCTCAAAAGCATAATTCTTTTTTAAATCTGCCTTTAACACGCTTGAATTGCAATGGGTGTTAGATTTGCAACTTTGCCAGTGGGTTTTGAAGTGTATCTAGGAATATACTATTGTCTACTGTTTATCTGTTTAGTAGCGTGCAATTTTTTTTGCTTCTAAAGGAATTTTGTATTTCCTTTGGGTTTGTGTATCTTAGGACTGCAAGCTTTGATAAGAAATTTGTACCATGTGAAAGCTTTAATTAGCAAAATAAGTGTTCTCATTTGCTTTAAGGTTATTATCTCTGTAGATACCTTACTGAACACATTTAAAGGAGGTGGCAATAATTAAATAGACTTGGGAAATGACCCACTCACTTAGCCAGAAGAGAAGGTCCATTATTGGGAAACATGGGAATTGCTGAAAACTCTGATTGCCTTCCTATTAAAAAGTCTGTGACTAGTCAATTTCCAATGTGCTTCATATGCAAGTTCACTGTAAGAAAATGACTGCAAGGGGACAAAACAATTACATGCAAAGACAAGATAAGAGGAAATAAAGAACAGGAAGATAAATAAATCTAGTTTTTCTAAATACCCTTTGCCCTGAAGGCATTCTGTTATGTTCATTTTCCACTGACATAAAATAGAATTTTATGGATTTATCTTGCATATCTACATGGGCATGCACAGTGCACACTTTTGTATCTATGGCAAAAAAACATCTTCCAATATTATTTTATGTAATAGAAATAAAGTTATTAGCTATTGTTTTCTTAAACAAAGGTTCCGTGTAGGAGGGTGCTGGGACATAAGAACTATCATGAAAGCAAATTGAAAGGGATATGAAACATTACTTCTTTAGTAAAAACAAATGTACTAAATCAAAGTAAACATAAAAATAAACAAATTGCTGGGGGGGGGAAAGCACAAAATTACTAAAATTGAATTCTGTCCTCTTGTGAGCATGGGCAAATCTCACTCACTGTTTATCTAGCGTTCACTTAAAGGGACATTTAAGTCAAAATTCTACTGAGCATGTGCACAAATTCACAGGGTATACATATACTAGTCTGTGACTGGCTGATGGCTGTCACATGATACCGGGGGCCAGCAAATAGGACAAAAATATCTACTTCTTATTTTAAATTCAGATTAAGGGCTAGATTACAAGTGGAGCGCTAATTTATCATGCTCCCACAAATGGGCAAATTTGCCTGTGATAAATAACTAGCCATTACAAGTGGCTTTTTATTGTTACCGGAGCTCGCGTTAGCAATTAGCGCTTAAAAAATTAACCAGAGATCAGATCTCTGGTTAGTTCTATAAATATCCATCAAATTCCCCCAAAATCAATTGTGATATACTTTATTAAAAAATAAAGACAGTAGCATATTTATTTTATAATAAAATAACTGCAACAAGCCGTTTTGGGGGTCTAAAGAGAGCGGGTGTGGGGCTTAAAAGTGCCTTTACAATGCGGTCAATGGGAACTGTGTGATCCCCGTAAATATATACATAATATTTATATTTGCAGGCCATCGGGTCGCTACTTACTCCCTCCGTTGCTCTAGTTCTCATGCCATGTCCCACCTTTTAGGTGACGGACTGAAATCATCCCAATACGATATGATCGGGATGATTGACACCGCCGATTGGACGCGAATGTGTAGGGTGCAGCATTGCACAAGCATTTCACAAGAAATGGTTGGGCAATGTTTTATGCCGACAGCGTCTGCTGTCAGCATTTAGCGATGTCGGTCCTACAGCTACAGCGAATCATGTCCGCCCGGCACTTGTTAAATCTACCCCTATGTATGCACATTGGTATTACTCAGTGGAGCACTAATATCGCTATCACAAAAGTGATATTTATCGCTCCACTTGTAATCTGGCCCTTGGTGTTATTGCATTATCTTTTCATTAGGCACTTGTTAATTATGCATTTCTACTGTATTTAGTGGTCTTTTATTACTGAACCAGCTCATGTTGTTCTAGAAGATTTATGACATCAAGCTTGATATGTCTTCTTGTAGAGACCCCAGCCCCCTTGTAGGGCTGTGACAGGAAGTCATGGACATTGATTAAATAAAGTTTAAAAAAGTAAATCACTGAGATAAGAGGCGGCCTTCAAGGGCTTAGACATTAGCATTCAACAAAGAATACAAAGAAAACAAAACAAATTTGATGATAAAAGTGAATTGGAAAGTTGTTTAAAATTGTATGCCCTATCTGAATCATTAAAGTTCAGTTTTGACTAGACTGTCCATTTAAGCGATATAAATTTTAGAAATATCTGCTCTGTATCACCTGTTAATCTACAAACATCCTTCATCTGTACAGAGAATCTATGGCTTCATATAGTTGTGACCTTAATAGGGTGGCATACTTCATGAGCTTTTTCAGATGTTTCTTATCTGAGGCATTCTTTATTCTTGCAAGATTATCAAACCATTAATCATCATTGTTAAAGGGACAGTCTAGTCCAAAGTAAACTTTCAGGATTCAGATAGGGCATGTAATTTTAAACAATTTTCCAATTTACTTTTATTACCAATTTTTCTTTGTTCTCTTGGTATTCTTAGTTGAAAGCTAAACCTAAGATATTCATATGCTAATTTCTAAGCCCTTGAAGGCCGCCTCTTCTCTCAGGGCATTTTGACAGTTTTTCACCCCTAGAGGGTGTTAGTTCATGTGTGTCATATAGAAAAAACTGTGCTCACACACGTGAAGTTCCAGGGAACCAGCATTAATTGGCTAAAATGCATATCTGTCAAAAGAACTGAAATAAGGGGGCAGTTTGCAGAGGCTTAGATACAAGATAATCACAAGAGATAAAGTGTATTTATATAACTGTGTTGTTTATGCAAAACTAGGGAATGGGTAATAAAGAGATTATCTAACTTTTAAAACAATAACAATTCTGTAGACATAAAAACAGAATTTGATGACAAATAGCAACCAGACGCCTATTAAGGATGTTAATATTTTTTTTATATAAAGTTTAAGCTTAAAATGACAGTAAACACTGTGGAACTACAAGAATTTGCTGTTGTGTTGCTATTTAATAAAATATATACCAAGTCTTTGGCCCTGATATTCAAAACCTCTCTGCTCAGGTGAGACATTCTAAAATGATCCTCCAGCATTGCAAGATCCCTAGTGAAATATTCAAAAGGCAGACTTTTTTTTCCTTCACAAACAGAAATGCAGGAAATGCCCCTTTTGAGAAGTAGAGACAAGCCCAATGCAATATAGCACTGTATGACATTTGACATTTCTGCTGCATTTATACTTTGTGCATTCTATTTCAAAATCCCTTTACACTTCAGATTAAAAGGGACAGTCTACACCAGAATATTTATTGTTTAAAAAGATAGATAAATCCTTTATTACCCATTCCCTAGTTTTGCATAATGTTATATTTATACACTTTTTACCTCTGTAATTACCTTGTATCTAAGCTTCTGCAGACTGCCTCCTTATCTCAGATCTTTTGACAGACTTGTATTTTAGCCAATCAGTACTGGCTCCTAGGAACTTCACGTACGTGAGCACAGTGTTATCTATATGAAACACATCAACTAACACCCTCTAGTGGTGAAAAACTGTCAAAATGCCCTGAGAGAAGAGGTGGCCTTAAAGGGCTTAGAAATTAGCATATGAACCTCCTAGGTTTAGGCATTCAACTAAGAATTCCAAGAGAACAAAGCAAAATTGGTGATAGAAGAAAATTGGAAAAATTGTTTAAAATGACATTTGGACTACACTGTTCCTTTAAATTTTATTACATTTAAACTTTGCACTTTCTATTTTGTGTTTTATATTGTATATATCATTGTATATAGGATTGCCTTCACAGTTTCAATGTAACTCGAACAAATTATTATTATTATTATTATCATTTATTTGTAAAGCGCCGCCAAATTACGTAGCGCTGGGTACAATGATAGGGATATACAATGACAAAGATTTGTGATAAAATACAAAATATAACAAAACTAAACAAATCTAGTACAGGAGGAAGAGGGCCCTACTCTGGAGAGCTCGCAGTCTATTGGTTAAAGGGACACTGAACCCATATTTTTTCTTTTGTGATTCAGCTAGAGCATGCAATTTTAAGCAACTTTCTAATTTACTCCTATTATCAAATTTTCTTCGTTCTCTTGATATCTTTATTTGAAAAAGATGGCATCTAAGCTTTTTTTATTCAGAACTCTGGACAGCACTTTTTCATTGGTGGATGAATTTATCCACCAATCAGCAAGGACAACCCAGGTTGTTCGCCAAAAATGGGCCGGCATCTAAACTTACATTCTTGCATTTCAAATAAAGATACCAAGAGAATGAAGAAAATTTGATAATAGGAGTAAATTAGAAAGTTTCTTAAAATTCCGTGCACTATCTGAATCCTAAAAGAAAAAATTTGGGTTCAGTGTCCCTTTAAGGGTGCAGAGACATAAGGTTGGGGTAGCTTGTTACATTGGTTGTATTTGCAGCAGTGAGTCAGGCAGTTCATGTACATGTATTAGTTTGGTTTGGATGAGGGATGGAGGAGAGGTGGTACGCCTCTCTGAATAGGTGAGTTTTCAAGGAGCGTCTGAAGCTATACAAGGTTGGAGACAGTCTTATGGAGCGGGGTAGAGAGTTCTAGAGGACAGGATCAGCACGCATGAAGTCTTGGAGGCGGGAGTGGGATGTAGAGATAACAGGAGTGTAGAGACATAGGTCAGAGGTTGATCGTAGAGGACGGGATGGGGAATATTTCACGATGAGAGAGGAAATATAGTGGGGAGTTAGACTGTTGAGTGCTTTGTAAGTTAGGGTCAGGACTTTAAATTGTATTCTACAGTGTATGGGGAGCCAGTGTAGAGACTGGCAGAGCGGAGCAGCTGATCTAGATCGGCAACTTAGGTGGATGAGTCTAGCAGAAGCATTCATAATAGATTGGAGGGAGGAGAGGCAGTGATTTGGAATGCCATTTAAGAGTAGATTGCAATAATCAATGCGTGACAAAATGAGGGAATGAATAAGTATTTTTGTAGTTTTTTTGAGTAAGGAAGGGACGAATTCTTGAAATGTTGTGTAGGTGAGAATGGCAGGATTTGGTAAGCGCTTGTATATGTGGGTTGAATGTGAGTTCTGAGTCTAGTATGACCCCAAGACAGCGGACCTGGGGTGAGGTGTTGAGAATAGAGTCTCCAACCGTCAGAGAAATGTCAGGTGTTGGATGTCTCGAAGAGGGGGGGATAAAATGCAGCTCAGTTTTGGACAGATTGAGTTGGAGGTAGTGTGAAGACATCCAAGAGGAAATTGCATAGAGGCAGTCAGAAATCTTGTTGAGTAAAGAGGGAGAGATATCGGGAGAGGAAAGATAGATTTGGGTATCATCAGCATATAAGTGGTACTGGAATCCAAAGGAGTCTATAAGTTTTCCAAGGCAGGATGTATAGAGAGAGAAAAGCAAGGGGCCCAAGACAGAGCCTTGCGGTACTCCAACTGAGAGAGGCATAGGATCACAAGATATGTTGTTAAAGGAAACTGAAAACAAGCGGTTTGACAGATATGATGCAAACCAGGAGAGGGCTGTGTCTTGGATGCCAAATTAATGTAGCATTTTTAGGAGGAGAGGATGGCCAAATGTGTCAAAAGCTGTGGACAGGTCAAGAAGAATTAGTAAGGAATAATAGCATTTTGCTTTAGCTGATAACAGTTAATTTGTTACTTTAGCAAGAGCGGTTTCTGTTGAGTGTTTAGGGTGGAAACCAGATTGTAGTGGATCAAGTAAGGAGTTAGTTGTGAGAAATTAAGTTAGCCAATTATAGACTAGTCTTTCCAATAATTTTGAAGCAAAGTGAAGGAGACCGGTCGATAGTTAGAAGGCGAGGAGGGGTCAAGTGAGGGCTTTTTTAGGATTGGTATGATTGACACATGCTTGAATATGTCAGGAAATGTGCCAGCGGTGAGAGATTGGAATAAGGTCAAGTGGGCAGGTTGTGAGATGAGCCAAGGATAGGAGTGCAGAGACTTCTGCCTCTGTTACAGGAGGGAAGTAGCATAGATTTTTGTTAATAGAAGGGGTGGGTAGGATTGCTGGGTTTGAGGGATGTGAGGTGCAGATCTCTTTTCTAATGGTGTCAATTTTATTTTTGAAGTGATCAGCAATAATTTGAGCAGTGAGGTTGGTAGTGGGCGGGGGGCAGGAAGACGTAGAAGGGAGTTAAATGTTGAGAACAGCTTTCTGGGGTTGGATGCGTGAGATGACACAAGGGAGGAGAAACAGACTTGTTTGGCCAGGATGAGCGCAGCGTTGTAGGACTTAAAGGTGAATTTATAATGCTGGTAATCAGCACAGGTGCGTGATTTCCTCCACTGCCGTTCAGCGGCCCGTGAGCATCGCTGAATATATCTGGTCTGTTTAGTGTGCCACGGTTGCCATTGTGTGATTGATGTACGTCGAAGAGTGGAGGGTGCAGTTTTGTCAAGTGTTGATTTTACTGTAGAGTCACGAGGTTTGGGCAAGAGAGGGATGAAATGTCAGAGAGCAGAGGACTCAGTTGAATGGAAAAGTCTGTGAGATCCAAGTCATTTCAGTTCCTGTAAGGTAGCAGTTTTTGGGGGGATTGCAAAGATGTAGCAGGTAGAGTAAGAGAGAAAGTTAGTAGATGGTGGTCAGAGAGAGGAAAGGGGAGGTTAAGGGAGTTGGAAACACCACAGAGATTTGTGAAGACCAGGTCTATGGAGTTGCCTTCACAGTGTGTTGGAGATGTTGTCCATTGGGACAGGCCTAAAGAGGTGGTAAGGGATAGAAGTTTAGAGGCAGCAGGCATGTTAGGATTATCAAGGGGTATGTTGAAGTCCCCTTAGATGAGAGAAGGGACATTACAAGAGAGAAAATGTGGATGCCAGGCTTCAAAGTGGTCCAGAAATTGTGATGCTGGGCCAGGGGGCCGATAGATAACTACAACACGAAGAGCTATAGGGGAGAAGAGGCGGATGGCGTGAACTTTAAAAGATGAGAAGGAAAGAGAAGGGGGTGAAGGAATGCCGTGAAAGGTACTGTGTGTAGACAAGAGAATTCCTACTCCTCCTCCTTGTTTGTCTCCAGGCCTGGGAGTGTGACTGAAATGCAGGCCGCCATAGGACAGAGAGGCTACATCAGTTGTGTTAGAGGAGGAAAGCCAAGTTTCAGTGAACCTGAAATAAATAGGTTGTGAATAGATGTAAGCTTATTGCATACCGAGCGTGCATTCCAAAGGGCACACGAGAATTGGGGTGTACTAATAGAGGAGCAGTTAATGAGGTTCAGAGGGTTACGTGGGCAAGGTGTATGAATTAGGCTCATACTTTGTATATGTATGTGTATCTTGTAAATTGGGAGCTTCTAAGTAAAACAACTTTAAAGTGTTTACTTTCCCTTTAATTATTCATCAGTAAAGGCATATGCGTATCATGGGCATTCTTGAATTCCCTTATTCTATTTGTCCTTACCACCTTTATTAGAAATCTGTTACATGCATCAATCACACAAGTGTTAATACAAATTATTCCTGAACTTGCTACATTTCAGCTTTAAGAACATGACTACTGATGTCCTGCCTTTGCTATTTTTTTATTTGCAACTAACATATATCCTTTTCTAACATGCAGGCATAAACTTGATGTTTTATTATTTTAAAATATTGGTTTACTCTGAACAAAAAGAAGATAAAGATACTATGGTTTTATAGTAAGGTCTATTTTTAGTACTAAACAGCACAGTTATTTAATCATTTTCTAGAATGTAAAATGTAAGATGTGTATAAATCATATAAACATTTTTATCTGACAGCTGGCTATGGTATTCCAGAATAAAAATATCTATTTATATTTTTCTTGTTACACATTTAGTTTAATTACTGCTGAGATATATTTATATTCCAATTCAATTGCTTTTAACACTTGTACTAATTGTACAATCTAAGCAGGGGAGAAAGAGGGAAAGAATATGAGAGCATTTTAAATCTTCAATTATTATGAAAATACTGTAACCTGACCTCACATTTAAAGATAAACATAGTTGCATTATAAAAATTAAATTGCTTTCAACTAATTTCCATAATATACTTTTAAAAGGCTGTGACTTAGCTAACGCTTTCTCCTCACTATCTTTTTGACTTGATATATATATTTTTACTGTTACTTATTTATTTTGTTCTTTTGCACAGGGCAATCTAAAATCTTCTATTAAAAATCTATAGCTTCATCATTCAGTGAGTAGCAGCAATAGCAGAAACCTCATTCGAATACAATATCAGATACACACACCAAGGTTCATTTATTTAAGGCCAATTGGCAATTCAAATGTGACAGGTTGTGTGATGCTTTAATTTGTGCAGAAAAATGTTTCTATTTTTGGCCGTGATAGCACAAGTGCACATTATGTGATACCCAAATGGACTGAATAATACACTTTCTACATGAATGAACATAACCTAGAGGTAGAAGGGACTGCAGTGAAGAACAGCAGCATAATTTTATATGATAAGCCTATAGATATATGTGTACACTTCACAAAATGCATCAATTTAATTGAAACAATAGTGGCAGATATCAACAAGAAATAGGAATTATACTTTAGAATTTTTGAAGAGAAGCATTAGAGTCTACAGTCAGATATATATATGCACAGGAACTAGCATTGTGGATATTAATGAACAATACACATCCATAGACTTGCCACATTTGACTGAATGAGACTGTTTGCTGCCTAACTGGCAAGTGTCTTGTGTACATATATATTCTCCAGTAGTGAATGGAAAGATATATTAAGACTAACAGCACACTCATACACTTCTAGCGCTGATTTCTATAATCTCTACTACATATATATATATATATATATATATATATATATATATATATATATATATATATATATATATATATAAATAAATATTACAATTCCAACAATGGATGTGAGAGATAACACACACAGAACATATTTAGAATATGTATAGAACATCCTGAACACAATTAGGGTTTAAAGGGACATTAAACTGCTGGGCACAACTATGATAGCACCACTCACCATGCTATTGTTTTTCCTCCTGTGTTCCTGTGTAACCCCTATCAAGTGCTTATTTGTAAAGCTCTGCATCTTCATACTGGGTGCTGTCGAAATTAAACTTTAAAGATTCAGATAGAACATTACATTTTAAACAACTTCGCAATTTACTTCTATTATTTTGTTTGCTTTGTTCTTGTGTTATTCTTTGTTGAAAAGTACATAGGTAGGCTCAGGAGCACCAATGCACTACTGGCAGCTAGCTGCTGATTGGTGGCTGCACATATAGGGTGCTTCTAATTGGCTCACATGATGTGCTCCGATAGCTCCCACTAGTAACTTGCTGGTCCTTCAACAAATAATACCAAAATAATAAACTAATTTTATAATTGAAGTAAATTGAATGCTCCATCTGAATAATGATATAAATATTTTGGGTTAAATTTCCATTTAAGTATACTTGTACCCTGTGATAGAAGTGGTGCACATTCACATATCAGTGACATTGTGTTTTTAACAAACCGTATTGTGTACTTCAGTTTAAAGTGCCATAAAACATGTTGAGATCTGTGCATATCCTAAAAGGGCTAATTAAGTAAAATAGTTTGCATAAAAAAATTGTTTACAAATTGCTGGCAAGTATTTTAAAATAATTTTCAAAAATAAGCTAAATTAGTTACATAGCCCCACTGTCTGGAAGAGTCTGATCCACCCCCTTATCAGTGTATAGCATCAGAAACACAGGCATTGTATTTCAACTGAGTTCACAGCAGCTTATTTGCTTCTATGCATGCTCCAGCAGATAATGACTGTTAAAGTCTTGTATTCTACTAAAGCAATTGTGGAGATAGATAAAGCCATATAAGGAATTGTGTGGGGGAGTTAGAGCTTTACAATTCAGACACATAAAAGAAAGGGTTAATGGCGAGACACTGCAGTATAAATTTGTAGGTAAAGTAATTAAAGTACATATTATTATATTTTGTCTCTACCCCAACTTGTTTTATGTCCCTTTAAGTAGTAGAATACAGAGTGGCAGCTCTAAAATTTCACAGCAGTAGCTACATTGCTCTATATTATTATTATTATTATTATTATTATTAAGTAGCTTTAACTGAATAAAAACATGTAAAAAATTTAACTTTTTCGCTCTCTACCTCACAATTTTTTCAGCTTACAAAAGTAAGTGCTCTTGTAACAGTTAAACTTCAGCTACTGTCAAGCTGCAAATTGGTGGAAAAAACAATAGCCAATCAGCAGTGCTGAGGTTATGCATTGCTTTACGTCAAAAGTACCAGATTATTTTTAGCATTTTTGCTATCACTACTTTTAAACAGAAATAGAGATTTAGATTTTTTTGATTTACCTATGAAAACTATATAGATTTTTAAAGTAGATAACCCAGGATATTGATACAACTACTACAGTCATATGAAAAATGGTTGTAAAAGCTTCTCTAGTATCCCTTTTGTTCAGAAATAGCAGACATGAATGGTTTTGCCATCGCTTTTTGGCAATTAAAATGCCGCTAATTGAAGCAGCACACTTTAAATTCCTGGCAGTGAAGGAGTTAATCAGTAATCTTGTAAGATTAAGTTTTGCCGTAGTGTAAAGATTATCCTTCCACCTGACAGCTCCCAAACTCTGATCTCTACCTGATATGTCCCAAACAGCACTCTTCTCTCCCTCAAGCCCCACTGGTCACCATGATCTTAGGTACTGGCAGACAGTCTGCTGTTTAGAACTTTTTAACCCCCCCTCCCAACACACCCACTACCCAGTTGTTTATTATTTTTTTTTCATTTATTATTTTTTTTTTCTGTAGTGTAGTGGTGCCCCCTACCTCTCCCCTCCCCACGATTGTTAGTGTGCCCCCCTTCCAATTCCTCTTTTGCTGTCGTGTAAGTTCCCATCCCTCTCTCTTCCTTTAATTTTTTTCTGCATTGTAGGGCCCCTCCCATTCCTCTCTCCACCTCTGTGCCGCCCACTTGCCTCCCGATCCCCCAGTTGAACATTACAGATGCTAACACACACAGTGTCACTGTCTGAAATGATCATGCACCGATTCTATATGAAGACAGATGCCTGCAGCTCAGGAACAGCAGCTCTCGGCTGTCACTTTACAAGAGAGACTGCTGAAGCTTCCTGAAGCTGCAAAGTATATTAACGATATGCGGTACAATGGGCAATGTACCTCAATTATATATACTTCATTTTGGCACAAGGGGTTAAAATAATTTTATGTTTTTTAAAAAAATTTATGCAAAATAAATAAATAATTAAAATGTTTGGATGCTAAATGACAAACATTTTGGGAGTACAGTGTCCCGTTAACTATTTCTAGTTTGGTGTTTTCCTGAGGCCTCAAAAACACTTTCTCACATTCCTAGTACTTTTTTTTAAACATATTTTTAACATATTAGGCCAGATTAAGAGTGCAGCACATATGTTTGCAGGAGCAATAAGGGGTCTATCACGAGTGTTTGCATTTACTGTAAATATTTGACATTCCAATGTACTAAGTATTTCTAAATAGTTATTCCTAAATATATATATATACACACACACTAGTCCTAAAGCCCATGTACACAGGCTATTTTTTGCAGAACAGTGGTTCCACTTTTGCAGCATTAAAAATGTTTTTTGTGTTGCTTTTTTTGCATACATTTGCAAGTGAATGTGTATTTTATTACAATGCAGACTAAATAATAATTAGAGAATGTAATAATATAGAGAACACAGAGGTTATATGAATACATTATTTTCCCACGGGAATAGGGCCCTCAATCCCTCCTGTATGTGTTTGTAAATTTTGTCCTGTCTCTTACAAGTCTTGTATTGTTTTATTTAAATGAATTGTATCCATGGACAGCGCTGCGGAATATGTTGGCGCTTCATAAATAAAGTATAATAATAATTATTTAATTCAATCAAAAGTAATTACAGAGACTTTTGCGGTACATTAACTCCCGACTGCACGTGTAGTCTCCTCAATCAGCTCGTGACTGCATGTGTAGTCAGTGAGTGGGATAGCAGCGTGTTTGCAGCGCAGGCAGTAGTCAGTCCGACTCGCAGAGCTCTCAGGGTGGCAGCTTAGACGTTGAGCTGAAGTTAGAAGTCAGTGTTTTTTTGTTGTTGCAGCTAGCTCCCAGTAGTGCATTGCTGCTCCTGCTCTTGATATACGGATAGGAAGTGAAAGCTTAAAAATGCTTGACGATGAAATGCGAGTGTCTTTAATTATCCACCAAATATTCAGAAACTATGTTCATCCCATCAACCTCATACATCCCATTAAAATAGTAAGTAGCTATTGGTGTTACTGTATTAAACTTTTTTTAATTCTTGCACATACATACATAAATTAAATAATAATGAAATGTATTTACAATTAACAGTATGTATGTGTTCGTATCTCTTAAAGTTTAACCTCCTGTTTGCTAGTACAACTGAATTACTGTGTCACAAAATTATGTAGCTGTAAAAAGTGTGTCACCAACATGAAAAGTTTGGAAAGCTCTGTTCTATGGTGTCACCACGTGCTTTTAAAATGTGGATTATCCGTTTTGCATCAACAGTCATAATAGGCAAACAATTATTTTCAATAGTAATCAGTGCTAAACCTCCTTAAGGAGATACAAAAGGGCAGGCTACTAATCTGAATATTAGTATGTGATTGATTAATAGGGGTTCTTTTGTTCTGGGGACAGGGAATTCAGTTAAAAGAATAAACATACAACAATATACATATTTGACAAAATAAAGCTGCAGTTTTCGTTGCAAAATTATTCTTATACATAAAGTATCATAATCATGTAGTTTACAATTTGTGTTTAGTGTCCCTTTAACAAAAGAGATTCTGTTGTGAATGTATTTTGTTGTTCAAAGTCGGTGTGCTTGATTATATTAACATGCAGAATGCATTACAGCCACAGGGAAAAAGAAACAAAATTGCAATGCTCTTTGCATGGTGACTAGACATTATAGATATGTGATTATGGTTACTCGAATAAGTTGTGACATATGTTTTCAACCCTGTAATTGTCAAGGCACTTTCAAGTAATTAAAAAAGTGTCAGGCTTGATTGAATATCATCTGAAACATGGATCACACTACACTTGCTTCTTAGAAATTGCCTCATGGGATCCCAAGTAAAGTTAATATTGGCCAATACCAGTAATGCAGCTTGACAGACTTGCAGTACCAAGAGAGGAACATGACATAGTCTAACTTGTTTAATCTCAAACATGTAAATATGTTCAACCTCACTCAACATTTTGGTCTCCTTTGGAAAGTTAAAATGATTTAGGAATAAAAACAAAGATTCAAAGAGTGAGTAAAGAGTAATATGTGATTCTGGAGGACACAGTAGAAATGCGGTTATGAATAAATAAGTGCATTAGTAAAAATGTGTTAATAGTTGGATAAAGTCTAACATAAAATGGAAAATTCCATTTACCTGTCAACACAAAAATGGTATAAAAAACAAAAGGCTAGATTACAAGTGGAGTGCTATTTATCGCTCTCATGCCAACTCCGCTAGAAGAAAGCTTTTTGTATGAGTCGGGTAGCACTTGCATTACAAGATGAAAGTTAAAAGGTTTTGCTCACATGCTTACCCGATGCGCACAAAAAGCCGAACTTTGAATATCACGACCACGCTTATGCATTCCCCTATAGAAGTCAATGGCACAAGAAAAGTGGAAAAAATGTAACACCCTACTCAAGGGTAAACATTCCAATATTCTTCACATAGCAGAATATGTTCTATTTATTTTAAATACATATTTCTACAGTCTATAGATAATAATATATAGACATATATGTATGTATATATATATATATATATATATATATATATATATATATATATATATATATATAACAGATTCTCGTATGTAAAGGAGATTGGAATGTGAAATATTTACAAAAAATACAGAGTATAACAATTTATTAAATATGAATATTGCATAGATATGAATTTTACATGTTTTCATCTACGTGGCTGCAAAGGGCTCCAAATCACTTTTATATAAATATATATATATATATATATATATATATCTAGATTGTAAGCTCCCATTGTAATAGGGCCCTCAATTACCCCTGTATTTGTCTGTAAAATTGTGTCTTTTATTGTATTGTTTCTCCGTTGTACTTTTATCCTTGTACCCATGGGCAGCGATACGGAATCTGTTGGCGCTTTATAAATAAAGAATAATATATATATATATATATATATATATGTACACACACAGTATATGTCTATACATATGTATGTATGTGTTTATATGTGTATATATGTCTGTAAATAAATATATATTTACACATATAAATTCATAAATACATATGTACACACACACATATATATATATATATACAGGGAGTGCAGAATTATTAGGCAAGTTGTATTTTTGAGGATTAATTTTATTATTGAACAACAACCATGTTCTCAATGAACCCAAAAAACTCATTAATATCAAAGCTGAATATTTTTGGAAGTAGTTTTTAGTTTGTTTTTAGTTATAGCTATTTTAGGGGGATATCTGTGTGTGCAGGTGACTATTACTGTGCATAATTATTAGGCAACTTAACAAAAAACAAATATATACCCATTTCAATTATTTATTTTTACCAGTGAAACCAATATAACATCTCAACATTCACAAATATACATTTCTGACATTCAAAAACAAAACAAAAACAAATCAGTGACCAATATAGCCACCTTTCTTTGCAAGGACACTCAAAAGCCTGCCATCCATGGATTCTGTCAGTGTTTTGATCTGTTCACCATCAACATTGCGTGCAGCAGCAACCACAGCATCCCAGACACTGTTCAGAGAGGTGTACTGTTTTCCCTCCTTGTAAATCTCACATTTGATGATGGACCACAGGTTCTCAATGGGGTTCAGATCAGGTGAACAAGGAGGCCATGTCATTAGATTTTCTTCTTTTATACCCTTTCTTGCCAGCCACGCTGTGGAGTACTTGGATGCGTGTGATGGAGCATTGTCCTGCATGAAAATCATGTTCTTCTTGAAGGATGCAGACTTCTTCCTGTACCACTGCTTGAAGAAGGTGTCTTCCAGAAACTGGCAGTAGGACTGGGAGTTGAGCTTGACTCCATCCTCAATCCGAAAAGGCCCCACAAGCTCATCTTTGATGATACCAGCCCAAACCAGTACTCCACCTCCACCTTGCTGGCGTCTGAGTCAGACTGGAGCTCTCTGCCCTTTACCAATCCAGCCACGGGCCCATCCATCTGGCCCATCAAGACTCACTCTCATTTCATCAGTCCATAAAACCTTAGAAAAATCAGTCTTGAGATATTTCTTGGCCGAGTCTTGACGTTTCAGCTCGTGTGTCTTGTTCAGTGGTGGTCGTCTTTCAGCCTTTCTTACCTTGGCCATGTCTCTGAGTATTTTGGGCACTCCAGTGATGTTGCAGCTCTGAAATATGGCCAATCTGGTGGCAAGTGGCATCTTGGCAGCTGCACGCTTGACTTTTCTCAGTTCATGGGCAGTTATTTTGCGCCTTGGTTTTTCCACACGCTTCTTGCGACCCTGTTGACTATTTTGAATGAAACGCTTGATTGTTTGATGATCACGCTTCAGAAGCTTTGCATCCCTCTGCAAGATATCTCACTATTTTTGACTTTTCTGAGCCTGTCAAGTCCTTCTTTTGACCCATTTTGCCAAAGGAAAGGAAGTTGCCTAATAATTATGCACACCTGATATAGGGTGTTGATGTCATTAGACCACACCCCTTCTCATTACAGAGATGCACATCACCTAATATGCTTAATTGGTAGTAGGCTTTCGAGCCTATACAGCTTGGAGTAAGACAACATGCATAAAGAGGATGATGTGGTCAAAATACTCATTTGCCTAATAATTCTGCACTCCCTGTATATATATATATATACTGTACATACATAGATATGTATATGTATGTATCTCTATGTTAAACCCCTTTGCATGCCTTTTTTTTTTCTAACACCATAGACCTCATATCTTTAAGCCCTTATAACTTTTTTTTTATGCAATTTTTTAAAATAATTTTTATTAGATGGTATTATTATGCGTGTAACTGTACTATTACGTATAATGTATTTTTGATGTGTTTTGTGACACTTTATTCAAGCATAACAGTTAACAAGAGCTCGGAAGTCACACTCTCTTGATATGCATTAAATTTAATTGCGCTTAAATTATCGCATTTACTTTCAACTTGTAATATAAGCACTACATCAGACGGACGCAAAGAGCAGCGTTAAATACGATATTGCTTGCGCATAACTGTATCGTGCCACTCGTACTCTGGCCCAAAATAAATACTAATATATTGCTCTAGCCATACAGATTTTTAGTTATTCAAACAACATATCCATCCCTATTTTAATAGCCTTATGTGTGCAACTGACAGCCTAAATGCAACTGTAATCTGAAGGCAAATTGAAGGGAAGTAAAAAGTATATATAATTATTACGGTCTTAGCAATCAACTTTTGTTTCTGAACCATTTGCTCACCCTGCCTGAACTTATTCTTGAGAAATGAACGGCTACAATTGTTATATTCCAATCACATCCACTATTTATCTTTTATTTTTTTTAATTATTATTATTATTTTTAGTCATTTGTTTGCAAAACTGTACCTTTCAGGATTCCTTGTGACAGGGATGACTGAAATTAATTTGCTTTTCTTTATAGAATAAGAGCACCTGTGTCTATCTGGCAACTCATGATTGTGACAGTCTCTTCTATAAAAATGAGTCTTTCCAGGGATACTTTTAATTTATCCCTTCAAAACTATCTTTTGACTGGAACATATGAATATTTCAGTTATGGTTACATTTATGGTCACCATTTCTTTTGTTGAAATTGCAATAGTACAGTGTTATTGTGGAAAATAAAGGGGTATTAAACACATTAAAAGATTGTAATATAAAATGTTTAATAATGTGTATAAAACTATACAGTATACTTTATTGTGTCTACTTTCCCTGTAATGTATATTCACACATTGTTGGTTTTCTCAATCCTATAAAGTGAGGGGAGGTTTCCCTTTATATTTCTCTTCTGTTGAGGACAATAAGGTATATATAAGTCAATAAACAAATGTGCAAACAATGGTTGCATGGAAACATTTATCCTTTTTTTTTTTTGCACGCTCCCTTTT
The DNA here is from genome assembly GCF_027579735.1 of Bombina bombina. Taxonomy (NCBI): domain Eukaryota; kingdom Metazoa; phylum Chordata; class Amphibia; order Anura; family Bombinatoridae; genus Bombina; species Bombina bombina. The sequence goes on along the minus strand of NC_069501.1, from coordinate 753,307,852 downwards.
ATTAATCATTTTATATTTAAAGGGATAGTCTAGTCAAAATGAAACTTTTATGTATTTGTTTTAATCTATTAGTTGGTTTCATATTGACAATATAAGTGTAAATATTTAGTTTC